>NW_022161877.1:0-165484 GCF_008728515.1 Papio anubis
GAGTGAGAGGGGATCGGCCCACGGAAGACAAGCGGGGGGAAAAGGGGAAAACCCAAACAAAAAAAAAAAAAAAAAAAAAAAAAAAGTATATAACTCGGTGATTTCTAGTATATTCACAGAGCTGCATAACCATCACTGTAAATATTTTCAGAACATCTTCAACACCCCAGAAAGAAACCCCCACCACCCCAGCCTTGAGCAACCGCTAATCTACTCTTTATCATTATGAGATTTATCCATTCTGGACATTTTATATAAACAAAATTATATAATATGTGGTAACAGCCTGACTTTTGCATTGTAAAATCGCACCCTCCCATTCATTGCCTCACGACTAGCAGTAATCTGTCAGGGCAAATATTATTTAAATAGTGAAAACCTTCTTTTCTGATAGTGTTCATTTTGGGCAGTGAGAACAAAAATACATATATTTTTCCAATTTTAAAAATTGTGGTAAAGTACATATAACATAAAATTTATCATCTTAACAAATTTTTCAGTGTACTGGTCAGTGGCATCAAATACATTCATAATGTTGTGCAACCATAACTACCAATCATCTCCATAACTCTTTTCCTCTTGTAAAACTGAAACTCCATACCCATTAAACAATAACTCCCCATTTTCTCCTCCCATCATCCCCTGGCAAACACCATTTTACTTTTGAAATTAAAATATTATATCAAATATCTTTTTTGTTTGTTTTTTGAGACAGAATTGTACTCTGTTGCCCAGGCTGGAGTGCAGTGGCATGATCTCTGCTCACTGCAACCTCCGCCTCCTGGGTTCAAGTGATTATCCTGCCTCAGCCTACTGAGTAGCTGGGATTACAGGGGCCCGCGACCACGCCCAGCTAATTTTTTGTATTTTTAGTAGAGAGAGAGTTTTGCCATGTTAGCCACGTTGGTCTTGAACTCCTGGCCTCAAGTGATCCGCCTACCTTGGGCTCCCAAAGTGCTGGGATTACAGGTGCGAGCCACTGCACTCAGCCCAAATATCCTTAAGTAGCAGTTAACTATCTTTGATCTGTAGAAACCTCTTGTCCCATTGACTTGTAATTCCTTACCATGGCATATTTTAAAGATACATATTCTTTAAAAATTTATGATAGTGCAAAGAGAAGGGAAAGGTCTTTGAAAAAGATTACTTGGCTGTTTACCAAAATCAGGAAGGTAGTTTTCCATTGCACTTGTGTTTCTTCCCTCAGCTCATTTCAATGGGACTCTAGTATGTAACTACAAAATAATTTATAGAGGTACTCAATATGTACCTTGCAAATATTTAAATTAATGGTTCTGTCTCTAATTTAACTGCATACTAAGATCTTCTGGGGAGCTCGTGAAGACTTCCAACGTCAGTGTCCAGGTTCTATTCCATATCAGGGAAATTAGCATCTTTGGCAGCATATAACAGCTGATAGTGATGCTTGTGTACTTAACCTTACAACACATCAAGAGGCAAATAATGTTGAGTTGATGCCGGTGACTGATGCTGAATTTGGTCACCAAATTAAAATGGTGCCTACTAAGTCACTCCATTGTAAAGGCATATTTTCTGCTTGCAATTAGCAAGTAATCTGTGAGGTGATATTTTGAAATCTTGTGACTACTCTGTTCCCCAATCATTTTTCACCTAATGGTTTAAGTGGTCATTGATGATTCTTGTAATATGAGGTTGTAAAGTGGTGATTTTCTAATTCTAGAACTCTTTTCTGATTTGTTAGCTTGCATTCTTCTGTAAAGAAGAAGGATTACTCCCCAGCCCCCACCATTTTTTTTTTTTTTTTTTTGAGTATCTATTATGGGTTCATGGATTTTTATTTGTCCAAAGTATTACTCTCAGCTATCCTCAGTCACTACAGTCATTATTTTAATGCTAAAGTTGTCTTGACTCTGGTAATTGAGGATCACTTTAAACAGGGCCTTGTGTCTGTATATATGTTAGTTTTTTTTAATTCAAGTATAATATACACACAATAAAGGACCTAATTACAGCTTGAGGAATTTTTAAATATGGATTCAGCCATGTAACCACACTCAGATCAAGATATTTACTATTTCCAGTACCCTAGAAGGCTCCTTCATGTCCCTTCCCTACCAATACTTACCCCCAGACCCAGAATAATCACCATTCTGACTTCTACCACCATAGATAAATTAGCCCATTCTTGAATTTCATATAAACAAACACATGTGTTCTTTTGTGTCTGGCTTCTTTCACTCGTCATTAGGTGGGCAAGATGTATTCCTGTTGTTGCATGTGGCAGTAGTTCATTCTTTTCTACCACTGATCACTTCAGAAGTGAAATTGCTAAACCAAGGGGTACATATCTTTTCATCTCAGGCATCTGGTATATGTATTTTTAGGCTTTTGATTTATATAACCCACCTGCTTTCCAAAAGGCTTATGCCAATCGCTCTCTCACCAGAACGATATACTTAAGGACACGTTCTTCCATATCCTTGCCAATTCTAGCATTTATCTTTTCAAAAATCTGTCCTAAATTTGAGAAAAACTAATGGCTTCTTTTTTTGAAACATTTTACTTCTCTTATTACTTATTGTGTGGTTATTTTTCATGCTTTTGACCACTCACATGTTTATTATTTGCAATATTTCTTTGTGTGTGTTCTTTTTAAGGACTGAGCTAGTTGTGGAGACAAAATAGGAACACAACCCTTTGTTACAATTATATATGTATAGTATGTATTGTATGTATATGTATGAATGTAAAGTTCAATTATATTATAACTTTTAGTAATTGAATGTTAACCAATGTTATGCAAGAAAGTAGATTCCATGGCTAAAGAAGTTTAGGAAATGTTAAAAACTATTTTTGTTTTTGTGTTTTAAATTGTGGACCTCATAAACTTTATGATGCTAATGTGTAGTGTGAATCTTCTGACATTCCTTTCTCTTCCTAAGAGAAAATTTATGTAAAGTTCTAAAGAAGACAATTTGGGTTATTCTGCCTTAGAGTACATTCTTAAAGTAAGATGTATCAGGAAAACTAAATGAAATGTCCTTTTTTTCCCTCACCTTGGCTGTGGTAAGCCAAATTATACATCTTCTTCCACCTCATCCCACCCCCTAAGGTGTTCCTGTCTTAACACATGGAACCTGTACGTTACCTTCTATGTCTGAAGGGACTTTACAGATGTGATTAAGTCAAGGACCGCATGATGGGGAGATTATCCTGGATTATCTGGGTGAGCCCAGCCTAATCACATGGGTCCTTAAAGGAGAGAACCTGTTCAGGCTGTTGTCAGAGGGAGATGTGACTACTGAAGAAAAGTCAGAAGGAGAAGCAAACTCGCTGGCCTTGAAGATGGAGGAAGGGGCGATGAGCCAACGAATGTGGCAGCTGCCGGGAGCTGGGAAAGGCAAGGAAATGGAGTTTCCTTAGAAAGTCTCCCCTACTGTCTCTAGAAGGAAGGCAACCTTTCTGACACCTTGGTTTCAGCCAAGTGAAATAGGTGTTGGAATTCTGACCTACAAAACCATAAGATAATAAATTTGTGCCACTAAATTTGTGCCACTAAATTAAGCCACTAAATTTGGGGTGGTTTATTTCAGCAGCATTAAGAAACTACTATACTGGTCGACATTTAGTATTGTCAATATTTTCAATCTTTGCTAATTTGAAAATTCAAAAATGATATTTTATATTCATTGTAAAATGAACACTTTATATACGTAATGAATTTTCTTCCTATTTTTGAATTTCTGTTTGTGTCCTTTGCCTGTTTTTCTTTTAGAGTGTTTCTATTTTATCGTTGATTTATATGAGCTTTTTATATATTATGGAAATTAAGTTTTGCAGGTATTTTGCCTAGTGTTTCAAACTTCTTATAACACTTTTGTAATTTTTTAAAACATGAAATGTAGATATCTACTCATTCTTTTTCTTTATGTTTTATTTTCTTTCTTTCTTTCTTTCTTTCTTTCTTTCTTTCTTTCTTTCTTTCTTTCTTTCTTTTTTAAGACAAGGTCTTACTCTATCACCCAGGCAGGAGCACAGTGACATAATCACAGTTCACTGCAGTTTCAAACTTCTGAGCTCAAGGGATCCTCCCTCCTTACCTTCTGTGGAGTAGCTAGGACTACAGGCATGCACTACTGTGCCCAGATAATATATTTATTTTTTGTAGAGACAGGGTCTGGCTATATTGTCCAGGCTATATTGTCCTGGCCTTGAGTGATCCTCCCACCTTGGCCTCCAAAGTTCTGGGATTACAGATATGAGTCACAGCACCCAGCCCTTTATGTTTTCTATCTGTAATATTTAGGATAGTATTTATCTTCTCAAGATTATGAAACTAGGCTGAGCATAGTGGCTCATGCCTGTAATCCTAGCACTTTGGGAGACCAAGGCAGGAAGATCTCTTGAGCCCAGGAGTTTGAGACAAGCCTGGTTAATGTAGGGATACCCTGTCTCTGCAAAAAGTTAAAAAATTAGCTGGGGCCAGGCACGGTGGCTCAAGCCTGTAATCCCAGCACTTTGGGAGGCCGAGACGGGTGGATCACGAGGTCAGGAGATCGAGACCATCCTGGCTAACACGGTGAAACCCCGTCTCTACTAAAAAAAAAAAAGACAAAAAAATTAGCCGGGCGAGGTGGCGGGCGCCTGTAGTCCCAGCTACTCAGGAGGCTGAGGCAGGAGAATGGTGGGAACCCGGGAGGCGGAGCTTGCAGTGAGCCAAGATCGTGCCACTGCACTCCAGTCTGGGCAACAGAGTGAGACCCTGTCTCAAAAAACAAGCGTACAAAAAAACTGTTAAAGTATTCACACATATTTTTTCATGTTTTCACTTTACATATTTGATCTGTATACGATTTAGTTCAATGAAGGTGTGAGGAATGCATTCATTTTTCTTTTTCTTTTTTGTTTTCTTTTAGACAGGGTCTCACTCTGCCACCCAGGCTGGAATGCAGTGACACAATCATGGCTCACTGCAACCTTGATCTCCCTAGGCTCAGGTGATCCTATCACCTCAGTCTCCCAAGTAGCTGGGATTACAGGTGCATGCCATCACACCTGGCTAATGTTTGTATTTTTTTGTAGAGATGGGGTTTCACTGTGTTGTCCAGGCTGGTGTCAAAATCCTGGGCTCAAGCAATCCACTCACCTTGGCCTCCCAAACATTTTTATAAAAAATTGTTAGCTAATCATACAAACATCATTTAGGGATTAATTATTGCCATAGTTTAAATGTGACCTCCAATGTTCGTGTGTTGAAAACGTAATCACCAGTGCAACAGTGTTGTGAAGTGGGACCTTTCAGAAGTGATTATGTCATGAGGACAGAACCTAACCCTAGGATTAATGGAATTAATGGATTAATGTCCTTATCGTGGGAGTGAGTTTGTTGTAAAAATGGGTTCAGCTCTCTTGCACACTCTCTTGCATGTGATGTCTTCCACCATGTTATGATGCAACAAGAAGGTCCTCACCAGATGCGACCCCTTGATCTTGGACTTCCCAGCCTCCAGAACCATGAGGCAAATAAGCTCCTATTGTTTATGGCTTATCCAGTCTCAGGTATTCTGTTATAGCAACACAAAACAGATTGATTTTAAATGCCACTTGGATCGTATACTAAACCACCATATTGCAGGGAAACTAGTTAGAAAGTTATGACAGTGGTTCTATTTCTCGACTATTTTTTTCTATCCTTGTGCTGGGTCAAGGTGTTTTAGTTACTATAGCTTTATAATTTAATATCTGGTCAGCCAGCTAACCTTCATTTTCTTTTAAAACTTTCTTGCTTATTCACATATGTGTTCATTCACTCAAAAAATGTTTATTGAGCACCTACTCCATGCCAGACTCTGTTCCAAGTGTTGGAATATGAGATAGACAAGGTTCCTGGCCTAAGAGAGGTTGCATAGGTTAGAGGAGGAGATGGACCATGAAGCAAATTTATTAAAGGTTGTCATAAATACCAAGAAAGAAAGAAATAGGATAATGTAATAGAAGATAATTGAGTAAGGACAGGATGAGAAAGAGCTAACTTTGTAAAGACAAACTACAAGCAGAAAGAAGATCAGGTGCACAAGTCCTTAGCTGGGGCAGAGCTTGTATTTTTGGAGTGATATGAAGGGCCTTGGGACTGGAGCAACATGATAGAAGAGAAAAAGTGGGTATCTTCCATGTTCTCCCTTTCCTAGCTTCCACTGTCCACCTTGCCCTGTGCCCAAGAGGGCTGACTTCTAAGGATTGCATCAATGGCACCCCTGCCTTCTGGTTTCTGGTTGAGTTCAGTCACTGGGGGGCACTTGTAGGAGATGAGAGGAAGGAAGGAGAGTGGAGTCAAGAGATTTATTTCCTTGGCTGCCTTTCTGATGGGTTGTCTCCTGCTGGCTGCATCCTCTACTGAAGACTGCAGGTCCTGTCAGTTCTCACACCAGGCTCAGGCTTTGGATGGTAATGGCTCTCTGCTGTGACTGGGCATAGAGGGGTACAATTTCCCATGTTGCTTTGCCTAAACTCCACACTTATCTTTGATCAGACTCATTTTTTAAAGATCACCCTGGTTGCTTTAAAGTATGAACTGGAGGGATGGAGGTATAGGGCAAGAGGAAGGGAAGCAGAGAGAGACTGATAGTAACGTAATTAAAACCAGGACTGACTTGAAAAAAAATCTTGAATGTATAGACACTGAGAAACACAGGACTCAATTCTATTTATTCTTTCAACTTTTTCCATATTTACATGCCAGGCACTACTATAGGCACTCAGAATAGATGAATCAATACATTATATGATTAGATAAATAAATTATATAATAATAAATAGATGGATAAATAAATTATATAGCATGCTTGAAAGAGAGAAGTGGCAAGGAATAATGAAAAAGTAGAACAAGGTCATGGGGTTGGATGTACAGGAGTGGAGAAAGAGGGTGCAATTTTAAATAGCCCATCACTGAGGAAGTGACATTTGAGCTAAGGCTTGGGGGAAGGTGAGGAAATAAACCATGTAGACAAGGGGGTCGCAGTAAAGGCTCCAACGTAAGGGTATATCTGGCCAGGTCAGCAGCAGCAGAGGCCAGTGTGGCTGGAGCTCAGGGCTTAGGGAGAGTGGAAAGAAAGAAGGTCAGACAGGCCACAGGAGCAGCAGAGAGGAAGGAACTGCTGATTTCTCTTCCCTGCCCCCTCCCCACCCACCATGAGTCCACAACCCACCCTCTCGTTTGAGAAGAGCTGAGGATTTTCACACAGGCTCCTCCTGGCCACTGTTTCATGCCTTATTGAAAGTGGGGCGGAAGGTGGGGCGGGGGGGAATCACTAATCTCTGTTAGTTTCTCAGAATACATTCATTCAAAGTATACCTATGTAGTGTCTGACAAGAAATGCTGGCCTAATTCTTCAAGGACTGTTAATTGCACCACTAATCTTGCAGAGGAGTTGGCAGCTAAGTCACTTTGGGTCGCCGGAGGACGACTGACTGGAGGATGGACTTTAGAGCACCAGAGCAATGCTGTTTATTTTCTGCCCCACTGAGGAAGATGTTAAATTGTATTTTCAGAATACCCCTGGGAGAAGGAAGAGGAAAGAAAAATAGTCTGTCTTACTACTCCCTCCCTCAGTGAGGAGTAAATTTAAAGTAAACCTTTTGTACAAAGCTTTTTATCGTGAAAAATTTTGAGAGCATAGTATATTGAACCCCTGTGTATTCATTGCCAAGAAACAATAATTATCAACTAATAGCCACTCTTATTTTTTCTCTGTATCTATTTATCTAACTGTATATTTTTTCCTTGGGTATTTTAAAGCAAATTCCAGGCATCAATATCTGTTGAGCACTTACTGTAAATCAGATGCTATTCTAGATGCTAGGAATATAGCAATGAAAAAAAGTACATAGACAAAAATCCCAGTCCACATAAATCTCACATTCTAGATGTAGGGGAGAGATAACAAATAAAATCAATAAGTGAAGGTGCAATACACTGGATGGTGATAAGTGCAACGGAGAAATAGCAAGCAATGGATGGGAATGGGGAGTGCAGGGGAAGGGGTTACAATTTTAAATAGGGGGCCAGAGCATGTGTGGTAAGCATTGAGATACACTCCTCAGATCCCCCTTCAGGACACAAAGACTTATTCCTCCAGCTGCGGAAAAGAACCTCTTCATCCGAGGTCATGCGGGGAAGGCTCACACCCAGTGACTGATCTACACAGAAATATAAAAGCTGAGCCCTCCCACCCCAGCTCAGCACAGCTTTAAAGAGTCCTCTCATCTTTAGAATTCCTTGTAGATTTGGCAAGTTCTTCTATCGAGACTGCATTGCAGCTCAATTTGTCCCTCTGCCAAATCCTACTTCCTTCCCATTCCTTCTCTTCCATAGGAGTTGGTTCAAGAGCACTCCCTAACAAGCTTCCTGCATACTAATTTCCACTTCGGAGTTGGCTTTTCAGGAAACCCAACTTGAGACAGTGGGACTTCCTAAGAACATGACTTTTGAGCAGAGAGATGATATACGTAGGGGATTGAGTCAAGGAAATTTCTAGAGGAAGAGCATTCCAGGAAGAGAAAACAGCAACTGCAAATGTCCTGAGGTAGAAGAAGCAGGCCTGCTGTGTGTGAGCAAAAGCAAGGAACCTAACATGGCTGAATTAAAGAAAGCAAGGGGGACAGCAATAAAAGATGAAATGAGAGTTAATGCAGGGAGCCAAAAAGTATAGAGACATATGCACCATTTAAGAACCTGGCTTTTTCTCAGAGCTGCTTCAACTTCCTAGGCAAGATTTCCACATATTTTTAATCTTCCAGAACCATGAGTCAGGTAAGCGGATTAAACCCACATGGAGCAAGGAAGCCCTCACGCCACATATAAGAGGGGCTCCTAAGCCACCGTTACCAGGCACTTGAGAGCCCAGCTTTGGACGATGCTCTAATGCTACTGGGCCAGAGTTTATCAGTCTCTAGGTCATTGTTTTTCTTTGGGAAGACTTTAGAAGCTCCCTCCAGAGAATCTAACATGGAGCCACGACAAGGAACAAGAACTGTCACCTTGGTCCATTGGAGACTGCCTGCATCTGGACATTGATTCCTCAGTCCCGTGGTATCATCTTTTACCAAATAGGGTCTGATACAACTAGATAGAAGCTGCTTCCCACTGTCCATGGTTGGGTTGACCTCTAGGGAGAAATTCTCTTTGAGTTATCACATCCAGGCCCCAGATACTGATGTAGAGGAAATACTACTTCATGGAATCTGAAATTTAGAAACTTAGATTTAGAAATTTAGAAACTCTCTTAAAATCTATAGATAAGAACTTTAAAAGGGGCCAGGTGTGGTGGCTCACACCTGTAGTCCCAGCACTTTGGGAGGCCAAGGTGGGTGGATCGCTTGAGCCCAGGAGTTTGAGACCAGCATGAACAACATGGCAAAACTCCATCTCTACAAAAAAAAAATTAGCCAAGTTTGGTGGTGCATGCCTGTGGTCCCAGCTACACAGGAGGCTGAGGCAGTAGGATTGCTTGAGCCCAGGAGGTTGAGACTCAAGTGAGCCAAGATCATGCCACTGTACTCCATCCTGGGTGATGGAGCGAGATCCAGTCTCAAACAAACAAACAAACAAATCCTTTTTATAACATTAAAAAATAAATCCAGAACTTAAAATGGGAATCCTGCCCTGTGGAGCCCTCTCACTGTGTTCATGAGGAAGAGAAATGGAGAGCTAAGGTCTGCCATGAGTGCTGGGGTGATGCTTAGACTGTACCCATTTCTACATATCCCCAGCCAGTCCATTTCAGTTCCTTTAACGGATCTGCCACAACTAGGCAAAGCAGGACCTGCATAAAAAGCCTGCATAAAATGACCTGCATAAAAAGCCGCTGTAGGTGCCTAAACACCAAGTCAAAAATTCTTCCAGACCGGCCTTCTTCCTAGTACTCTGGTTCATCAATTCGCTGAGTTTCCCTGCCCCTTTAAGCAGTGAGCTCTGGTTCTTGCTTTTGGATCTCTTGCCTTGGTGACACAATTTATGCTATTGATCACAACTCCAATCATGCCTTCCTTTAAGACATGATTCTTGGTACTTGTCCATCATCTTCACTCACTATAACCACGGAGCAGAAACAACTCATGCTCCAAGGCCACTACACCTAATGACAGAGGAATCTCAATTCCTGCCACCCCATAATAGTCACAGTAGGCCCAGAGAGCAGTGATTTCGTGGAGCCCCTTACCTTGAGCAAAGTCTCTAATTCCTTTAGTCCTGCCACATTCCTGTGCTACTAATCAGCATCTGCATGACCTCCAGGACAGGAGTGAGTCAGGGTGGGTGCCCGTCTCCACCTTGTCCTCTACCTGACCTCAGAGGCCCAGGAACAATGACTCTGGTGCACCTTCTGCTCTATCACCTCTGCACAACCCAGAGAAAGGTGCCTTCCAGCAGCCAGAGGCCAAGCTTCTGATGCTTACTGTCTCCTCCTCAGAAATCCAGATGATCTTGACCAACACTTCTAAGAGTTTGAAGTAGCTCACTCAGGGCCAGCCTGACCACCACACTAATGAAGGGGGTCAAGAACGGCCTTAAGTTCATGCAAGCTGAACACACATTGCATGGCTAGTACCTTGTGAAGATTCACAAGGGAGCACATCCCCTCTGTATTTTAGCAGATTCCCCAAGGCTGAACCCCATAGAAAGAAACACCACTTTGTACCTTTTATCTCCCTGCCTGATAACCCCCATACCTGCATCACTGAACAGGGAGAAGAACTAGAATAGTTTCCTATTCCAAATTCCTACTACCACAAATCTCAGCTCCAGAGGGCAGAGGGCGGGTGCTAACCTGAGGAGCATTTGGGAAGTCAAGCATGCCCGTGTCTACCTGGCAGCATTGTCCCTGGAAAATGAGGGAATGGGCGGGGCTGATGAGGAATTTGTGCAGTATGGCCACTTGAAATACACTCGTGGAATACACTTGGAAAAAAGGTACCAAGGCTTATGTAAGAGAACTGCTGTAGATTCATAAGATGATAAGATTCCATTAAACAAACATTTATGACCTCTTTACTATATATGCTAGGCACTGAGGTAAATAGATGAGTACTGACAAGCCCCTCCTCTCTAGGAGGTCACAATGAAAAGGACATAGAAGTAATGACAGTACACTGGGAAAAACTGTTTAGAATGGCACTCAAGTAGTAGCAGAGTGTCAGAGAAGACAAAAAAACCTTCCCACCAAATTTTAATTTCCCTTCCACTGACCTTATCACAATGTATTCTCACATCCCAAATGAAAACAGTTTATTACAATTGTCTGAAACATAATGGAATATGAGACATTATAGTATATAAAACGATTTACATAGACTATGTTGTTTTATTGTTCTTTTCTGATTATAAAACAGCATAATACTTACTCATGTTGAAAATTTAAAGAGCTCAGAACTGCGTAATGAACAAAGAAAAATCCTAACCAGGTAACCATTGTAAATATTATGGGAAATAGACTTCCAAATAAATTTCTAGGTGTGAGCGTGTGTGCACACACACACACACACACACACTTTTTTGTTGTTGTTTTGTTTTTGGGGCAGGGTCTCACTCTATCAACCAGGCTGGAGTGCTGTGTTGCAATCATGGCTCACTACAGCCTCAGGGCTCAAGCTACCCGCTCACCTCAGCCTCCCGAGTAGCTGGGACTACTGTCATGCACCACCATGCCTGGCTTATTTATTTATCTATCTATTTATTTATTTTGTGGGGGTGGGAGAGATGGGGTCTCCTTATGTTGCCCAGGCCAGTCTCAAACTGCTGGACTCAAGAGATTCTCTTGCCTCAGCCTCTGTAAGTGTTGGGATTGCAGACCTGAGCCACTGTGCCCAGCCACACACTCTTTTTATAATAGGAATCACATTGCTGATAGGCAACCTGATATTTTAACTAAACAATGCTAACTCATTTTAAATACTGTATTTAATGGTGTAGTGAGCATCTGTTGTTTTTTGTTTACTTTATAGCCTCACCCTGATTCTTTCTGGCAAGTCATTCTACCCTTATGGTTCTTGAGTGAACCCTCAGTCATAGTTCTTACATCTTCCTCCTATGGCCCCGAGGGTAGGTGACTGACCCAACCTGGTTCAACTATGGTACAAGCGAGATAAGTGAACAAGAAAAGTTTACTACTTTCTCCTCCTACCCACTCTCAGATTTATTTCTGGCCCTTTTCACTCTGTAGGTGGCCTATATGATCTTGTCATTTAGGCCTACTTTCCCTATTCACATGCCCTTTTCTTTTCATTTCCATGCCTTCACTTTCCTTAAGTCTTGTTATTTGCTCATTTCTATTATTCTTTGTCATTTCAACTTTCCTGTGATGGTGACTTTCTAGATTTCACATTTATTTCTCCTTTCGTCTATATCAGCAGCCACCTCTAGTGCTGGCATCCTGTGTCGGTCTCTTTCACAGCAACAGATCCATTCCTATAACGCTGTAACTGCGAGGGCCTTGCCAGCTCAGGCTCTCTATTCTTAGCCCTTTTATGAACATCTCTTCTGTGAGACTACTCCTTTGTAATGAAAGTGTTGACTGGAGAATTGTACTGACAGTGTCATGATCCTCCAATGTGGGATAGCCATCAGCATTTGAAGGATATGCATTTGAAGACCAAAGGTAAACAGGAAACCCTCCATCCCTTCATTTATTTAAGCAGATGGATACCTAGACCCTGTAAGAAGGGCTGAGAAATCAAAGATGAGTGAAACAAGATCCTTTCCTTGAAAAATTCACAGTCTAGTGTGGTAGAAAGACAGATATGTAAGCATGTAATTACAGTGAGAGATATAATTTTATAAATACATGTACAAAATGTTTTCTTAGAAAAATGTGCAACAACAGGACATGCCCCTGAAGTTTGCATTGGTTATCACTATCAGATATTTCCTCTTTTTTCTTATCTGTATTTTCAGAAGTTTTTCCTTCAATATGTATTTATCATTTTGGAACTAAGGAGAAACAAAGCATCTACACAAAGTAGCATGATGGGATATATGCCCAACTGGGAGTGTGCATGGTATCCTGAGGAAGCAATGATCTCATCTAGGAAGTCAAAGAAAACCTTGCAACATCTGCCTTTCCATTCTTACTCATATGGGTCTCTCATATGTCACCCAAATGCAAAGCATGACCTTTGGATCCTGGTCCAAGTAAACCAACTGTGAAAATATTTACAGTATGAGGCAAGTGGGGGAAATTTGAATCTGACTGGATATTTGATGATACTATGGTATTATTGTAATGAAGAGGAGGTATGTTAAAAGCATTGCAGCAATGTTAGAAAAAAAATCCTTATCTTTTACATAAATATACTGACATACTTTGACATACTTATGGATGAAATGATATGAAGTCCGGGGTTTTCTGTTTGTTTGTTTGTTTGTTTGTTTGATGGAGTCTCTCTCTGTTGCCAGACTGGAGTGCAGTGGTGCGATCTCGGCTCACTGCAATCTCCGCCTCCTGGGTTCAAGTGATTTTCCTGCCTCAGCTTCCCAAGTAGCTGAGACTGCAGGCGCCCGCCACCACACCCAGCTAGTTTTTGTATTTTTAGTAGAGACGGGGTTTCACCATGTTGGCCAGGATGGTGTTGCTCTCTTGACCTTGTGATGATATCTGGGGTTTTAAATAAGTAAATAATTCACTGGGGATATGAAGTAGATGGAAATATAGAATAAAAATAATGGTCAGAGTTAATGATAATTTAGGTTGGGTAGTGGATTCATGCATGCTTATTTCACTATTTCCTCTACTTTTGTGCTTGAAATTTTCTACAAAAATACAATAATAATTAATATATTTTTTCTGTAATAAATGAAAACATCCTACAAATGTCTGTATCTTCAAGACTTAGCCCAAAAATCATATTCTCCACTAGTGAATGAGCACACCACAATTGTTCCATTTGTGTGGACAAATGAACAAGCAGCATTGAGAAACTCACTGTGCATTGTACATTGTCAATTTAATAATTATCTGATCTGTGTCAATGCTATTTGTCTTGTAATTTCAACATATATTTTCATATTCCATGTTTATAGTGTGCTCACACATAAGAATCAAATATTTTAATCTTTTTATTATTAATAAAAGGGCTGTCTTCTCTTTGAAATCTTTCCTGACCATTCATTCCACTATTTGGACAGACTCTACTTGAACTTTGCACATACAAAAAGGACACTTAACACACTTTTGTGCTTATTCATTCACTTATATTTAAATAAGAATAGTGTGTTGCATGTGAAACCTGTTCACCAACTAGTTGTTGTTATATCCACAATCCTTTCTCTCTACTAGGCTATAGTGATATAGCAGTGACTAGTGTCTTACTTGTCTTTGTACACCCAGCAACTATCTCAATACCTGGTACATTTTAGATGCTCAATAAACACCTGTTAAGCGAATTGATGAATAAATACAATTTAGGATTACTCCATTCACAGATCTATACCAAGTCCAGTGGGATCATCTGTAAGGCTGAATAATGTAAACTAATTCATGCCTATGGTTTACTCAATGCTCCACCAATCATTTGATCAGAAATATAACATGATCCTAGATTTAGTGTCCATTTAACATAATCACTTTAAATCCAAATGGCAGAGAGAGATAAAATACCCTTTTTCTTTCAGGCAAGCAATGCAATGTACTCAACAGATATCCCTGACCTTCATTCCATCCTGAGTGTCTCCCAATTGCAAACATATATTGAGGAGACAAGTGAGTCAGAAATGGGACAAAGGACAAAGTGAAACTGAGGGATTAGATCAGTGAGTCTCAGGATCAGTGAATGGCTATTTCAGATAACATTGGGTAATGTTTCGTAAAAGCTGAAAACATTTCATGACTTATTTTCTTAGGCTGTATCAAAATATTCTTGGTATCAAAATGACTAGTTCAAAACATGTACCCATTTGATCTTCATAATAAGAGTGTGAGGTAAACAGAGCCTGTCATTTCCATCTTAAAGAAAAGGAAACTAAGGAAATGTACCCTTCATTCAGCTGGGATTTAAAAATATGACTTAATTTTTTAATGCAGTATAATGGGATAATAATGCTATGTTATCACTGCCAAGAAAGAGCTTTTTTGTTTTGAAGGAGCTGTTAGATTTAGAAGTACTCTTTAGATCCTGAAAGGAAGTATTTGAGTGACTTCCAAACTCAAAAACCTCCAGAGCGAGGGAGATTTGTTTGTCAGCTTGGTTGTTTGTTTGTTTTTAGGTACTTGAATAACTTCCTCCTTGAAAAGGAGGGTGCAGAAATCAAAGGCCTGATTGTGCTGAATCCTTCTCTTTGGTCATTATTCAGACTGGTTCCCAGCATGCCGCAGTCCAGAGGAAAAGGTCCAAGTTCTGTTTAAAAATCAGACTAAAGAGCTTACTCAGCACCCTGCTCACATTAATGTTGCTTGTTTTCATTATTTAAAGTCTTTGATAGTTCCTTGTATGCAATAACCTTAGGCTTCTGGGAGTATTCTTAGAACATAGGAAGCACCTCCCTAACTTAGTAAAGATGAAAAATGCTTTTCATGACTATCTCCTCCCTTGAAGGACCCCTGAAACAGCCAGGTCTTTGGACATAATTAAATTCTGGGCAAGATTTTACAGAAATGCAGCTTCTTTTTTTTCTAATTTAGTTTTGTGGTGTGTGTGTAAAGTGGGGGAGGTTCCACTTGGTGGGGAAAGGAGAATTTGCCATTGCTGCTCTTCTACTCAGGACTGATGGAGACATTCATTCTTAGGGGAATAGGCAAAAAATTGTTTTTGTTGTTGTTGTGTTTCAGCATCAGAGAGTGAGAGTGTGTTGCAGCAATCTGACTATTTGGAAGACTGCTCCTTGAATTTCCCAATTCAAAAGACTCGGTAGAGCTGAGGGATGCTTGATACGTCAACACAGACCACAAAAGGCAGGACTTTTCTAAAGAGATTAGAATTATATCTACCTTTTGGGTACACGAGGTGAATGGAACGAAGGGATTCTGGAACAGATATCCCGAAAGAAGAATCGCAAAGCAGAACTCCTCGCACAAGGTTATCTAAATCTCCTTGACAGGTGTACAAGCAAAGAAGGCATTTGGCCCTTGAGGTAACGTTTACTTGGGAGGTTAGGACAATTCTGTCACGCTTAGGGCAAGCCAGCTGACCCTGAGCCCAGGAGCACCCTAGGACTGCAGCACAGAAAATACGCCAGCTGGCCGGTCGCTCCTCCTTTGTTCCATTCCCGGGGGATTGGAGTAGCGTTGGAGTCACTGACGCCATCCCCTCCCGCCTCTGGCGTTCATGGAGCATGCGCTTCCTCCCTCACTTCCTCTCCAGGAGGGAGCGAGAGTAAAGCTACGCCCTGGCGCGGCCGTCTCCGCGTCACAGGAACTTCAGCACCCACGGGGCGGACAGCGCTCCCCTCCACCTGGAGACGTGACTCCCGCGTGCCCCAACCCTGCTAATCCATTGACCCCCGAGTGTCAGAGATCCCGCGGCCGCCCAGTCCCGGCCCCTCTCCCGCCCCACACCCGCCCTCCTGGCTCTTCCTGTTTTTACTCCTCCTTTTCATTCATAACAAAAGCTACAGCTCCAGGAGCCCAGCGCCGGGCTGTGACCCAAGCCGAGCGTGGAAGAATGGGGTTCCTCGGGACCGGCACTTGGATTCTGGTGTTTGCGCTCCCGATTCAAGCTTTCCCCAAACCTGGAGGCAGCCAAGGTATGTGAGCACTTTTCTTCTTCCTACCTTCCTTTTATTTCGCCACCAAAAGGTAAAGTTTGGTATAATAACGTGAGCTGTAAATCACCCTGCCTCGTTTTCTGATCAAATCATATACATGAATACGAACAGAGAAATCAGTTCGAATTTAGAGACAGAAGACAGATTTTTTTTCTTCACTTTTAAAATGATAGGGCAGTAATATGGATTGTTTTTAAAGATCTTATTTTGAAAAGGGAAGGGAATCTTTTTCACCTAAAGTGGCTCGGATTTTTTCCTAGTTGCCTTACAACCTTTCTCAGATAGTCTATTCATTATATAGGCAGTATATGATGAAAGAGCTTTTAGTGTGCCAATAATACCAATCCAAATTATGCTCTCTAGTTGAGAAGAGCTGGTAACCCTAGTGTTAGAACTATATGTTAAATTTCTGGTCAGAAAAAAAAAGTGTGATTCTGTCAGCTCAGGAGATACACCAAGATAATAAACAAGGTAATATTGATAATTACTGTTATTGTATAATCTTGATAATCTTTGTTAGTATTTGTTTCATAGTTATCCAAAAATTATTTCTCCTAATGTTTGTTTTTCCTTTTTATAAAGATTTTATTTAATAAGAGGCATATTTTGTCTTTCAATGCACAATTAAATTTATATTCACGTGTGTTTATTCTAGACAAATCTCTACATAATAGAGAATTAAGTGCAGAAAGACCTTTGAATGAACAGGTAGGTCAAAAGTAACATTATGAATGCTATTTCATTTTGATTTAGTTATTATTATTTAATGTAATTATGCTGTGACATTTTGGTCATTTTGAATTTACAAACATCAGGAACTTAATAGTTAATTGACAGCAATTAGGATGGGAAATCTAGTTTTGGTAAATTCTGTGCCCTAGCAGTTATTTATATTGAGTTCTGTATATTGAATACATAGAGTAGCTATATAATAACCCAGTAAGCTCAGTATCACATCCACTCTGTTGTAAGATTGCCTAATTTACCAGAGATTTCTCTTTCACCAATATTATAGGAGAAAGGAATTAACACTTACTGAGCATCTGCCCTTAATTTTATCTCATTTAATAATTATAACAGTGCTCTGAAATAGGAATTATCCACATTTTACAAACAAGAAAATTAAATCCCATGGAGAGTAAATCATTTGGCTCTCATACTTGGTAAGTGGTGGAGCAATGATTTTAAACCAGGTCTATCTCCTGTTTGTTCACAGATTGCTGAAGCAGAAGCAGACAAGATTAAAAAAACATATCCTCTAGGTAAAAAGAAATCATGTTGATGTTAATTTAAATAATGTAGGCTATGAGAATGTGAACTAAAATGGCTGTGTTGGTTTGGGGCTTTTCTTCCAGAAAACAAACCAGGTCAGAGCAACTATTCTTTTGTTGATAACTTGAACCTGCTAAAGGCAATAACAGAAAAGGAAAAAATGGAGAAAGAAAGACAATCTATAAGAAGCACCCCACTTGATAATAAGTTGAATGTGGAAGATGTTGATTCAACCAAGAATCGAAAACTGATAGATGATTATGATTCTACTAAGAGTGGATTGGATCATAAATTTCAAGGTAAATGAGAAAAAAGAATTTTTGTTAACATGGAGTTCCCTATAGTGGGTTAAGAGAAAGTCCAATATTTTAAAAATATCTTTTAAACATTCATAATCCTTTATTAGTCAAGTCAAAAATTGAGATAAAGCATCTATTTACAATAATGTGTAAAGCCCCAGCTCCACAGAGTGCCAAATTTTATTTTCCCTTTAAAAATTCCTTTAGCGATGCTCTGAAAACATTTTTAATCTAGTATTTACATTTTATGTTATTAAATTCATTTGAACATTCAAATTTACTTTAAAAATTAGTACACACAAAATATCATAATTTTCAAATAATTAGATCAATAAAGTACCCTCCCACCCTACCCAAAAATGTGAAATATCCACTATTTCCTTTTCAATGTTTTCTCCTAGTCATATCCTTTCTCTGTAGGTCATCCTAACCTTTACATGGCTTCAATTACATCTATATCCTGATACCCTGTATCGCTAGGCCAGGCTTCTCTTAGCTATACACTTATTTATCTGTTTACCTATTTGACAGTTTCCCTTGGCAGTCTCAGAAGCACCTCAAATTTAGCATGCCCATGATTAAATTCATAATCTGTGTCCACCTCACAACTTAGCTCTCTTAGAGTACTGTTTCTTTAGGAAAGACACTACTATCCATTCAGTTTTTTAAAGACAGAAATCTAGGATCAAACTACTTATCTTTTCCGTCACCTTTCAAATTCTAATCTGCCAAAACTTACTAATTTTATGTCTTATGCATCTCTCAATTGTTTTTCTCTATACTTGTGCAAACTCCAATCCTTGTCCAAGCTCCAATTATGTCTCATGTAAACTATTGCAAAATCTACAGTTCTCCCAGCAACCACTCTGCCTCTCCCCAACTCATTCTTCATTTGGCAGCCAATGTGATAGTTTCCTGACTTGAAGTCAGGAGTTCAAAACCAACCTGGCCAACATGGTGAAACCCCGTCTCTACTAAAAATACAAAAATTAGCCGGGAGTGGTGGTGGGTACCTGTAGTCCCAGCTCCTCGGGAGGCTGAGGCAGGAGAATCACTTGAACCCAGGAGACAAAGGCCACAGTGAGCCAAGACCACGCCACTGCACTCCAGCCCGGGCGACAGAGCCAGACTCCGTCTCAAGCAAACAAACAAAACAGGAAAACCAAAGTCCTTAATGAAGCTTGCATAGTCCTGCATGGACTGCTTCCTGACTACATTTCTAGGTTCATCCAGCACACATAACCTGATAGAAACCTTGTCCTTGCCCTTCATGGCACTTCATAAAGTTTGTAATCTTACCTTCATAAGTGTGACTATCTATGATTAATGCCTTTCTCCAAAACTAAACTGAAAACTTCATAAGAATAGAGACATTGTAACCCCAGTGCCTGGAAGCCCATGAATTTATTGAATAAATTTATGAAAGAATGAATGAACGAATGAAATAACAGATGAGGGAATAAATGAACTGCCATACCTAGGCATTAAGGAGAAAAGTATGTTTTTCATTTTGAGAACCAGTGCTTAGGAGTAAGTACAGGTTTCTTCCCTGTCCTTATTCTGTTCCATGGCTACAGGAGATTTATGCTGATTATCTCTGACAGAAAACAACTAACGATTAAATATATGACTTTTATATGACAATTAAATAGTGGACTTTCATAGGACATAATGACCTAGGAGTATTCCAAAGTGTCTTGTGTACCTATGAAGTGGAATGGAGGCAATGGGTATATATTTTGACATATATCGTATGCCATGCTACTTAGGGAAATTTACTTTTTAAAATCTTGAATTCAACTTTTTTACCTAAAATATTGGGACTACAAATAGACACTGATTATAACTGCAGACAAAACAGATTCAACCACTGCAACCGAAGTGATCATTTGATTTAATAGAATAATCTAATATTGAGTTGGCTGGATTGGTCAAACTGGTTGTACATGCAGGCAGAGACATAGATCTGTTTTTGATCTGACTACTAACTTGAGCAACTAATTTTTTAACTGTTCAACATTTTATTACCATCCCAAATATGTTTGGAACTACCAAGTGCTAGTCCTAATGACTTCAGGTTTACTGTAGGAGGTATTAACTCCACTCGAGATCACAGAAAAGACCGGCCAGGGTTCTTGGAGACAATGATTTGTGAGTAAGCTTCTGGTCTCCCCTTGTGCTCTGGAAATCCTGAAACCAGGGGGTTTTGGCCACCAAGTTGAATAGAGCCTCAGATGCATGTAGACTTCATCCCAGAGGGGAAGGTAAAGGAAGCTAACTTCTGCCAGATGTGTTCCCATACCTACTCTTGCCTTTGGGAAGCTTCCAAACAGGTTTGTGCTACAGGACCCATCAATTCTCCTTTTCACTGTTTTCTATAGTATGCACAATTTAGGATCTCTCCAAATTTCTCTTATAAAGCAGTGCTTTGGGCCTCCTGTATGCATTCAAATATTTATTGAGCAATTGCTACGTATTGGACTATGAGCTAGACAATAAGCCCTGTGTAGTCAGGGAGCATGCCTAACTTTTACATCACTCTATTTCCAGTGTCTGACACATAGTAAGGCTTCAATTAAAATATATTGAACAAATGAATGTCAAGTGCTATGTTAGATGCTAGGGATTCAAAACATAACTGGACAGATGATGACTTGGGACATGACCCTTTGACATTCACTTAGAATGTTGTGGCTACTTAACAAAAGTTATGTGTTAAACCCATGTTTGGCTCCCCTCTGGGAGTCTATACATGGAGGGTGAAATACCCCTTCATGAGCAGGAGGGAAGCCATTCTGGGTCATACTATCCATTTTAGAAGAGTGAAGGAAATCAGGGAAAGGTGAGGAGCAATGGTCACACGTTCCACTGTTTACCCCATCCAGCAAAGCGCTGCTAGGGGAGACCTAAGTTCCTGGCTCAAGAGAGTACAGCGGTGTAGCAGAGCAAAGTCTCTTCAGTGGGTTACTAACATCCTCCCTGTTGTGAAGTAAATGGACTGAAAAACAATCATCTCAGTTATTTTCCAGGTTTAGCAGGCAACCAATATTCCTCCTTTTACGGATCCTGAGGGATAAGTGGGAAGGGAAATAAATTCTTCCACCTCTGCATAGACTGGGGCAGTTTCTGCTCTGTGTATTCCCGAGAGCCTGACTTGCAACCCACAAATGGAAAAATCAGACACATAATAGTGAGTCTCTGCTTCTGAAAAATAGATGATGAACCAAATTTTCAGTCAGCCAGGAGGAGAACTGATTTTATGTTTGTTGTTTGTTTGTTTGTTTTGTTTTTCTTAGGGGCTTTTCTGCTTTTTTGTCTGTCTGGTACTCAGCTCGAAGGGCTCATGGCTCATGGGCTGGCCAACAGCTCGGCAATTTTGTACTGACAGAGAACTTCCAGTCCTCCATGTATACTTACTCCTACTCATTTTCCTAAGCTTCTTTCCAAACAAGAAGAAGATATTCTGCCTGAGGCAGCATATACTTCTATTTTCATAGAGTCTGAAAGAAAAGCCAAAGGAGATATTCCCTGTCCAAATCCCCAAAACCCATGGAAGAAAAGAGCAGAATCAGAAGAGAAATACTAGGTTCTTCTTTCTTTGAGTGAGTGTGATGAGGATTGTCTGGGCAGAATCTGGCCAGAGATTCAATTTCCATTTTCTCTAGAAGATAATTGCAGTTCCTTTATTTCAAAATACAAATATATCGTGCATAATAACAATAATACTTTAGCTTTCATATATTAAGTTGGTGCAAAAGTAATCGCGGTTTTTGCCATTAAAAAGTAATGCCATTAAAAGTAATGGCAAAAACCGCGATTACTTTTGCATTGACCTTAAGTACTTTTCAATCTAAAAGGTACTTTTACATTTTATTTCATCTGATCTTCACAACAATCCCATGAAATAGATACCTTATTAGACTCCTTTACAGTGATCCAAGGATATAGCTAACCAGAGATATCACTGGGGCTAAAATTCTGATCTTTCCAATCTTCCCGGAGGAAACAGGGAGAATTAAGAGTCTTGTAAATTTGATCCATTCAATGTGGTATAGATTGGAGATGACTAATAATTGATTCCTGGAAGATCTCCATGGATGTGCTACAATGCTTCGTTGCCACTAGCCCTTTCCCTCAGGATGGGCCCTTACTTTGGTCTGAAATCGTATTGCCAAATGTATTTCTAGGAAAGCCAAGGGTACATATTAGCATGCTTCTCTGCAAAGATTTACATATTGCTTTGTGCAGATCTGTTGCCACATTTCAAAAGTTTAAATTCCAGGCACATAAAGTAAGTTCCCTGTTCTCTAAGAATGAGTCTTGTTACCTTAAGCTGCCTTTTTTACATAAAGACACTCTGATACAGGGTCAGTTAGAAGTAAATATTTATTTTAGGTGAGTCATAAAATCTTCAGTACACACTCTCTGATTCTGGGTGTGAGGTAGAGGTCCCTGCCCCTACCCCAGGAATTTGCCTGCAAAGGTAGTACATGTGGGGATATTACCAAACAATCTATTCCCTGTATGGAACTGAAATATCAAATCATACAATATATAGAAGGGTACATTGAATAATATGACATGCTATATAAATATGGCATACTATGTTAATAAAAGGTATAATATGGTTTGTATTGTTTGTGATAACAATAAATGGAGAGGGCTTTTGTGTTGCCTTTAGCTCTTCCTTCCTCTTATAGTCACCTAAGAAAGTTCCAGAATGTCCATTATCATACTAAGTTTTTAACATGAAGATTAATTTTATTTCAAACTAAGGGTTTCCGTGGACCAAGAACTACCATAAATACATCTCAAACATATCTGAGTGTACAAAAGTGAAGTACAGATTATAAGTATAATATGATGCATGAAACAGATCTATGATCACTATGGTGTGAAGTTGTGGTCGTTCTGTCTAGATGATCCAGATGGTCTTCATCAACTAGACGGGACTCCTTTAACTGCTGAAGACATTGTCCATAAAATCGCTACCAGGATTTATGAAGAAAATGACAGAGCAGTGTTTGACAAGATTGTTTCTAAACTACTGAATCTTGGCCTTGTAAGTCATGTGCATGGAAATAAACCAAATTCCTAGTGCAGTTTAGAGTATGCCAAGAAGCCAAGTCACTTGTCTCAAGTAGCCAAGTGTTTATCATGTGTCTTCCTTTTACTAGGACCCATAGGTTTTAAGAAAAAGTAAAGCACCATTCTTTTTTTCTGGGAGTTTATCATCCATCAGAAGAACTAGGCAAGTAGAACTAGACACATGCCCCAAATGCCAGCTGCTTAAAAACCATAAGAGCCAGAGAATAGCTTATTCCAACTGGAGTAAGGAAAGGCTTCAGAGGAGAGGCGCATGAAGGAAGCTTAGAGGGATGGTTAGGATATGACCAGCAGAGGTAAAAGACATGTATGTGACAAAAAAGAAATAACAGGAGCAAAAGCATGTGATCTATATTTTAGAAACTCCAGGTGATCTCATTTGAATCCACCTCAGCTTGGCTCCTCTCCCCTGATCTGGCCCTGGCAGGCTTTATTAAGATGCTAATGCTGTGGGATGTCAAAGGTTATCTGACTATGACCTAAAGCTGTGGTGGAGCAATGCTCTGGGTGTTTCTCAAAATATGTGGTCCGTGGGTTTCAAGAGATAGGACTAACAGCTTGCATGGTGGGCCCAAATATACTTCTTCCAGGAGTGCCAAGCAATCCCTATAACAGCTAGTATGTGGTACAGGCATAAGTGAGGGCTGTCTGAAAGATGGTTCAGAAGAGTCCTCTTTAAAAAATATATGTTTGACTACAGTTTAGTCCGCATTTCTTTTTAAATCACAGGACTGGGAATATAGCAGTTATATATGTTTTGCCTTTTTATGACAGATCACAGAAAGCCAAGCACATACACTGGAAGATGAAGTAGCGGAGGTTTTACAAAAATTAATCTCAAAGGAAGCCAATAATTATGAGGAGGATCTCAATAAGCCAACTAGCAGGACCGAGAATCAGGCTGGAAAAATACCAGAGAAAGTGGTATGTATGAGTGTATATGTATCTGCATGGATGGATGTGTGTGTGTGTGTGTGTGTACTTCTATCTGTATAATAATTAGTACCTTACTTGATACTAAGGAAGATTTGAGGTATGTGGCATTTTTAGCCCATTTATAGTCAGGTCAGTCATGTTGGCTCAAACCTATAATCCCAGCACTTTGGGAGGCTGAGGCGGGAGTTGAGACCAGGAGTTCAAGACTAGTCCTGGCAACATAGTGAGACCCCCATCTCTACAAATAAAAATAATTAGCTGGGTGTGGTGGCACAAGCTTATAGTCTCAGCTACTCAGGAGGCTGAGAGAGGAAGATCGCCTGAGGCCAGGTGTTTGAGGTTGCAGTGAACTATGATGGCACCACTACATACCAGTCTGGGTGACAGAGTGAGACCCTGTCTCAAAAAATAAATTAATTAATTAATTTTAAAATATGTATATGCATAAAATACCAAAAAGTTAAAAATATAAATGATCTCCACTTTGAAAATAATGTAAAGATTATGTTGTAGTCTATTATTTGGTAAAGATTACATCTTATACCCCACAGTAAAATAATACATAATAATATGTGAAGTAACAATATCACATAATAACAACTATATGTACAGTCCCAGTGAACTGCAACCAAACATCTCACAGTTCCTTTGGTATCCAACATCTGTTCACAGCAGATGTCATCATCTGTGCCCAGTCCCCCCACAAAGAAGTGGGTTGACTAGATCGTCTGCTCCACCAGCTTTTGTGTTCCCCAGAGCCAGCTGCCTAATGCTGCCTCTCTGTTCTTGGCAGTGCTCTTCCACCTGCTCCTTCCCCTTTTCATTGGTTTAGATGCCTATTTACCCAGGCTAATTTCATCCTTCCTTCCCTTTATTGGACTCCTTGCCTCTTCATTTTTTCCTTGGCACCAACCAAGCTGCTGAGATCTTTCTCCCCACCTTGAATTCTCTCTAAAACTTTAGATGAAACTGATCATAGGGGGATATCAAATTCCTCATCTGTCCTTTGATTTTCTTCTGTAAAGAACCCACACCCATGGCTCCTCATCTCCTCCAACATCTTATCTCAAATACAAAGACTATAGAGGCTGATAATTCTGTTTTAGAGAGGCTAGAAAATAGAAATTGGGTCTGGATTTTTTTTTTTTTTTTTTTTTTACTGGGTAGCCTAAAAACTTTCCTCTGCTCTCCTTACTTCCAATCCTCAACAGCTGCCATCTTTTAAAGCAGCTTTTGAAGATTCACCCACTCAAAAAAAAAAAAAAAAGTTCCAGATTTATAAAAAAAAAAAAAACCCTTATGACTTTCACCCAGGCTTACCAGTCTGAGCTAAAACTAACAACTAACATAGCTATTTCCATAATTCTTCACTCCCATTACATAATCCTATTCACCCATCTCTAAAATGTTCACATGCTTGACCTGTGTACTCATGTTACCTGAATGCATCAATGCAAATTAAATACAAATGAAATATTCTTTCAACAAATATTTATTGAATACCAACTCTGTACCAAGCACTGGAAATACCATGCCCATTTAAAAAGACATAATCCCTTAATCATGAAGCTCAAAGTCTAGTGGAAGAGGTAGATCGTGTTTAAATCATCATGTATTTTCATTACAAGTGCATTAAGTGCTCTGAGGAAAGAAACATGGTTCTGTGAGACCTCAAAAAAGGAGCCTGACCTGGACTTAGGCTCAGGTAATTCTTCCCTAAGGAAGTAACTTGAACTGAGAACCGAAGGTCAAATAGGAGTTAACTTGTGAACATGAGAGGCAGCACACAGAGAAGGATGTGTGGAGTATCCAAGCAACTGAAACAAGCAGTGTTGCTGGCACAAAAAGAAAGAGCAAAAAAAGAAGAGACTGGGAAGGTGGACCCGGGCCAGACCATGCAGTGCCTTATGAGCCATGGATGGACTCTGATCTTTATTGTAAGAACCATGAGAATTTTCTGGTCCCCTGAAGAATTTTAAGCAAAGGAGTTACATGATCAGACTGTTAAAAAGAGAACTCTGGCTACAATGTGGAAACGCAGTGTTGGGCACAGATTTGGGGAGGGTGGTGTTGCAGCTAGCAGGTGAGAAACGAAGGCTGCTTGGACTAGAGTGGCATAGTGGAGAGAGAAACGTGCAAATTTGGGATAAATTTTGAAAGCGGGGCCAACAAGGCTACTGATTGATTGGATGGGGGAAAAGGAAGAAGAGGCAAGAAAGGCTCTTAAATTTCTATCTAGTTCACTGAACACAGAATGAATCATTTACTAAGATGGGAGCCATGGAACAAATATCAGGTCTGAGAGAAAGGATTTTGTACACTCATCCAGACAGCACTTAAATTTTACTCAGAAATTCCCAAGTATGACTGCCCTGCTAGGGATAGACATTCTAACAGGCTTTCCTGTATCCTGACACCAGCCCTCTTGGTGGATTCTGTGAACTCAAAGTTTCCCTCTTCATTAAAAGGCAGTTTTTCGAGGAGAGACTCATGAGAATTTATGGAGGTAAACATGGTCAGAGAAGGAGCCCAGAAATTCCCCTTTTTCCCCTGAGCAGGATCCAGGTTCTTCAGGGGATTTCCCTTGAGGTAGAGCTCCTTTCCCTAAGCTTCAATGACCTTTTCAAATGACAAGAGCACACATGTCTAGAAATGGGTTTGAACCTGCAGGAGCTTGCAAAGGTGGGGGAATTCTTTCTCTTCACATTTAAGGGCATCACAAAGGAAGGAATCAAGCTGGAGTTTCACTAGTTCTAACAAAATGTTTATTTTTTATTGATTTTTCCCCACTGGAGACTCCAATGGCAGCAATTCAAGATGGTCTTACTAAGGGAGAAAACGATGAAACAGTATCTAACACCTTAACCTTGACAAATGGCTTGGAAAGGAGAACCAAAACCTACAGTGAAGACAACTTTGAGGAACTCCAGTATTTCCCAAATTTCTATGCATTACTGAAAAGTATTGATTCAGGTAACCACTGTGTAGTTGTGATTATGTGGAACAGAAAGAGGAATTCCAGGAAATGTGTGGGTGGGTTTTTTTCTTCCTGTTTTCAGTTTCCAAATATAATCTTCAATGACATACACTGTGGGCTTGGGGAAAACGGTTCACATCAATTTCTTTTTTCCAAAGGAGCATACCAGTTATGAAAATATTTAGGAAAGGATAATCAGGAAAGGTGATGTTTCTGGATAATTTAATCTTCTTGTTAACAGAACGTTCATTTATTTGTTCAGCAAACAAATACTGGACACGTGCTATGTACAAGGTACCGGAAAAGACCTAGCACCAAGATGGATATGAACCAGGCAGTGTCCCTGCCCTTACCCAGTTCAACCTCAACTCTTATTGCAACTCTTTTTTTCTCAGCTTGATTGAGGTATAACTGGCAAACAAACATCATATATATATTTAAGGTGTACAATTTGATGTTTTGGTGCATTTATACATTGTGAAATGATTATCACAATGAATCTAACTAGTGTATCTATCAGCTCACAGTTAACATTTTTTTCTTTTTTTTCTTTTATTCTTTTTGTGTGTGTGATGAGAACACTTAAGACCTACCCTCTTAGCTAATTTCAAATACACAGTACAAGACTGTTAACTATCACCACCATGCTGTACATTCTCCAGAATGTATTCATCTTGCATAACTGAAACTTCGTACCCTTTGACCCCAACACCTCCCCATTTTTCCCTTCCCTTAGCCCTTGGCAACTACCATTCTACTCTTTTCTTCTATGAGTTTGACTATTTGAGATTCTACATATAAGTGAGATCCTACAGTATTTGTCTTTCTTTGCCTGACTTTTTTTTAGTAGCATACATGTTGTCACATACACAAACACGAAAGTAGGAAGGAAATCCTGCCATTTGCAACATATCTTTCTTTCAAAGGCTTTACTCACTTTCCTTAATGGAAACAGTGTATGAAACCTAATTCAAAAGATTATTCAAGACTTCTTTATGAACAGTTTCAGCTTCAGCCTTTATGAACATTTTCACTTCAGAGTTAAAATGGAGAACATTAGACTGAAGAAATCCAGGAGCCTAAAACACACTTGGGAAATTATTTGCTTTTGTTTTTGTTTTTCAAAGCAAAGTCATTCATGCTGATCTCTTTGCTCCTAGGTGCACTGAGTTAACTGAGGATTCAGTCCATGTTTATTTTGGTTAATCTGCAAGGAGGATAATAATGTGCAATGTTTCTATTGTTATTGTTCAAACAGATGCTCTGGACTGCCTTCATGGCTTTTCCTTTCCCTGTTCAAGGATTCAGCCCCAGATTGAACATTTATATAAAGACTTCTATAACTGTAATCTATTTCTCCCAAGAAGTGACCTTAAAATAAGCTTTCATTTCTGGAGAACATCCTTTGTGCTTCAATTCCAGACATTGGCCAGATGGCACCGACCACTCTGCTGGCTCTGCAGGGCTTGTAGAGGGTCCATTCTGAGCCATCTTGCCCCATTGGTTGGCAGATGCCCAACTCAGAACCTCTGTCATCCTGGTGAGTCACTTCTCATCAGTGAAGAGCACCAGCGTGATGCCAAATACTTTTACGGATGTGCCCTTGAGCAAATAATGTGATAGCTGAAGTTACTATTTATCAGTTCTTTTCCAAGATCTCTTCCCCTGCCTCTTCTCCCGTTTTTCCTCCCTCCCAACCCATGACTTTGATGGCATCTTTAAAAATGCTACTGTATAAAATGTTCCTTATTCATTTTTATCTTTCCATTTTCCTCACCTCATTTCTTATTGCCTTTATTTTCCCATGATTTTAATTTAAATATTTATACTGAGTTCTTTGCTAGCATCTGTCTTTCTTGCCCAGGGTCTCAACAAATTAAGAATGAATAAAGCAGGCAGGAAACCAAAATATCATCTCTGTTGCTGATAAACACGGGGCTGCAGAACGTAGCTTCATGTGAGAGCCAACTGTGGCCTTATTTGCTCCCTACTCCTCCATCTAGATCAACAGCCAGTCTCAGGGATAGTTTGGGTCTGCAGAACGGGCTCGTTTCTCAGGTTCTTGCCTTGCACTGTTCCAAGCAAGTGGGAAAAAAGAAAGATTCCAAATCCCCACCAGCTGAGAAACATAGGCTAATGGCTGTTGCTTACCAACCATATCTGTGGGGGAGGATGCAGAGGAAGGGGAAAGGCTAGGAGTATTTAGAGAAAGTCTTTCAGTGGAAGCTCAAAGAATAGGGAAAATGGGCTCCCCTCTAGCATCTTAGTTTTTCTTTTCTTCAAAAATGGAAACTGATGTTTTTTTCTGATTTTAGAATTAATATTTTTTACTCAGCTATTATGGCATCATTATCCATTTTGTTCCATCAAGATGCAGAACAGAATGTCAAATACAAAGGGATCCCAAGAGGCCGGGCACAGTGGCTCATGCCTGTAATCCCCACAATTTGGGAGTCCGTGGCGGGCGGATCGCCTGAGGTCAGGAGATTGAGACCATCCTGGCCAACATGGTGAAACCCCATCTCTACTAAAAATACAAAAATTAGCCAGGCGTGGTGGCACACGCCTATAATCCCAGCTACTCGGGAGGCTGAGGTAGGAGAATCTCCTGAACCCAGGAGGCAGAGATTGCAGTGAGCCAAGATGGTGCCACTGCACTCCAGCCTGGGTGACAAAGTGAAACTCCACCTAAAAAAAAAAAAAAAAAGAAAAGAAAAAGAAAAAGGGTTCCCAAGAAACTGCTAGTAATAGTTACTTAAAGAGAGTTAGAGGGGATGAGGAAGAGAATATTACTTTCCATTTTTATTTACTTTTGAGTAGTTGAAATATTTTTACTATACGCATATATTCTTTCAAATGAAACAAAGATTAAAAAGTAACATCTTGTTCAAAAATCAATTTTGCATTTATAAACTAAAACTATGTACGTTCTTATTTTCAATTAAGAAAATTAAGCTTCATTAATGAATAAAGATTGTTCTTGCCCTCAAAGACTTACCACCTGAGTAGAGAAAAGTTGTTAGCTTGCCAGTCTTCTACCCTTCCTTTTGAGTTCATGTTATCTCGGGTTGAAAACTGAGTCTTTATCATCTACTCTATCAGCAAAATATTTTAAAAGAAATTAAACTCTTTTGGAGAAGTTATAATTGCCTATTTCTGAAAAAAGTTCAGTATAGCTGTATCTATCTTACCCTATATTTCCAATCAAGCTTAGATTTTTTTTGTAAGTTAAATATATATGGTTTTAGCTATAAATATAGAGAAAAATATTTCAGTAAAATACTGTAACTAGTGCTGGGTGTGGTGGTGTTTACCTATAGTTCCAACTTCATGGAAGGATCTCTTGAATCCAGGAGTTTAGTCTGAGACTGTAGTGAGCCATGATGAGACCTGCAAATAGCACTGCATTCCAGCCTGGGTCACACACTGAGACCTCATCTTTGGGAAAAAAAAAAAAAACAACCCCAAACAAACAAACAAAAAGATGCTGTCCTTTATAAACTGACATTGAAAGAGGAAGCTATCCCCCACTAGTTTTAAGTTATTTTGTTCTTTCATATAGAAAAAGAAGCAAAAGAGAAAGAAACACTGATTACTATCATGAAAACATTGATTGACTTTGTGAAGATGATGGTGAAATATGGAACAATATCTCCAGAAGAAGGTGTTTCCTACCTTGGTGAGCTCCTATGTGGTTTGTTTCTACTGTGGTGGTTTTCACTGTTCAAAGTAAATTAGGGACTTGGCAATAATGACCTCATTAATTTGATAATTTATGCCAAAGCTTCCCAGATCACCTGGGTAGCAAGAATCAACCAGTTTGATAATATATGCAAATAAAATTAACCAGTTTTCAACTTTTTATCTTTATAGAACCAGCTTGAGTACAAATATTTCACATTTATTAATTGTCTCATTAGCATTTTCTAGTAATCTTATGGAGACAATTTTATAAAAATTTGACTCTAGGCCAGGCACGGTGGCTCACGCCTGTAATCCCAGCTCTTTGGGAGGCTGAGGCCGGCGGATCACCTGAGGCCAAGAGTTCGAGACCAGCTTGGCCAACATGGTGAAATGCCATCTCTACAAAAAATACAGAAATTAGCTGTGTGTGGTGGTGCACCCCTGTAGTTCCAGCCACTCAGGAGGCTGAAGCATGAGAATCTCTTTGGGCCCAGGAGACTGAGGTTGCAGTGAGTCGAGATAGTGCCACTACACTTCAGCCTGGGCCACAGAGAAAGACTCTGTCTCAAATAAATAAATAGGAAATAAATAAAATAAGAAGGAAAGAAAAGAGGTTTAATTGGCTCACGGTTCTTCAGGCTGTACAGAAAGCATGATACCAGCATCTGCTTGGTGAAGCAACTACTCATGGCAGAAGGTAAAGTGGGAGCAGGCATGTCACAGCGTGAAAGCAAAGGCAAGGGTAGGGGAGGTGCCACACACTTTTAAACAATCAGATCTCGTGAGAATTCACTCACTATCCGAGGACAGCACCAAGGAGATGGTGCCATTCGTGAGAAATTGCCCCCATGAACCAATCACCTCCCACCAGGGCCCACCTCCGACATTGGGGACTGTATTTCAACATTAGTGTGGGGGGAACAAATATCAAAACTATATCAGATAGGGTTATCCAGAATTACTCTGGATGAACCTCATTTTTTTTCTAAATGAAAGTAGTTTTACTGGTTTTTTCCTTGACTGTGAAAGAGCATGTTTATTTTCAAAAGTCATTCAATGCAAAAAGTACTAAAAAGAAAGTGAAAATCACTCACAACATCAACACTCTGGTAACATCTTGGTTTATATTCTTCCAAATGTTATTCTGTGTGTGTGTGTGTGTGTGTGTATACCTATGTCATTTCTTTCTCTTATACAACAAAAAATAAGCTCATATTACACATAGTGCTTTGGGGCCTACTTTATTTTTTTAACAGCAGATCAAAGACATTGTTTTCATATCAACAACTGTTTCATATCAATACCCTGTGAGTCAGAAATTCCACACTTAGTCAATTATCCTGTGGAAATAAATCAGAAATGCCTCAAAGGCTTATGTGCAAGGCAGATATTCCCACTGTCACTTATAACTGTGCTGCCCAATATGGTAACCACTAACCACAAGTTCCTATTTAAATTAAGAGTAACTGAAACAGAATTTAAAATCTAGTTTCTCAGTTGCACTAGGCCCACTTCAAGTGCCCAGTTGCCACATGTAGCTAGTAGCTACCGTATTGAACAGTGCAGAAATGAATACAGTCATCATTGCAGAAAGTTCTATTGGACAACATTGGCTTGTAGGAGCAAAGCAGTGAAAATAGGCTAGATACTCCACAAGAGAAGACTATCTAAAGTAAATTACTTATTTATTTTTATGATAGACTATTTAAATTTTATTCTAAAGGTTTGTGTTTTTAAATAATTTTATCTGCTCCTTACATATGCAAAGTAAATATTGTTTATAAATATATATGTATTACATACATATTAATGTATATGTACATGTTTGTATACATATATGTATTAAGTGTGTGTGTATAACTTTGACAATTAGAGCTTGAGTTATGTCTTTAGGAATTTTTCTGTATAAGCACATTGGCTTTTGACTTCTGCTGCCGTGGAGAGCCACCCTTATATCCCCAGGGGCTCAGGGCAGCGTGGGTAGAAGACGATTGACCAGCCTCCTCTCCTCCCATCCGAGCTAGTGACAAGCAGTGATCTGCCTTTCTATTCTGGCCTCAACAGTATATCAAGATTACAAATGTTGCCAGGTATGGCAACTATTTCCAAGAAGAAAGCAATGCATTACACATTAGAATATATTAATTATCTTCTTAAAATAGGGGTAGGGCAAAAGGAGTTTACTTGGGGAGAAAATATACAAAGTAATAATAAGATCCTTACAAACTAATTGCAAAGACTTGCTTGTTTGTGAATGGTGGAAAAGGCTCATCCTAAAATAGTGTAGTGAGATAGCTATGTGACTGGTTGAATAGCTAAGTACAAAAAGTGTGGTTTCTAATTAATCGTCTACCTTGAGGAAGTCACAGTCTAGACTCCTGTCTAGCAACACTTAATATGATACTACTCCAAAGAGCAGAATTAGAACAAAGACAAGGATACAGAGTGCAGCTTAATATAAGTAGGGAAATGATCCCTAAGATTACCTGACAGTAGAACTTTCTTCCTCATGAATTAGTGAAAGCCCTGAAAGACAGAAATCCAACTGTTTGGCTTAAGCAAAAAAGGAATTTATTGCTGCATATAACTGGAAAAGTCTAAGGAGTGACGGGGTAGCCTGGCTTTGGGTTTGTGAATTCCATCAACAGTGTGAGGAACTGACCTTATCTCATCTCACAGCTCCGACTTTTTGTGTCTTCATTTATTCCAGACAGATTGCTCCCTGTGGGAACAAGATGGCTGGGACAGTCCCAATCTCACCTCCTCACAGCACATCAATCCCAGTGGAAAGAGAGCCTCTTTCTACCAGTGGTCCTACCATTGAGTCTCACTGACCTGGATAGGGTCCTGGGCTCGTCCTTGAATTATAGCCCAGGTCATGGAAGACCCTGTTTGTCATTCTAGGGTATTCTAGCACTAGTGGAGTCAAATGTTCTGAGAGTGAGACAGTGGTAGGTTCCCCAGAGAAAATTCAAGGTGCAGTTACCACAAGGTGTTGAGTAAGTCAAACTCCAAGTATCCACTCTAATTCCCAATCCTGGAAGTGTTCTAGCAGTGGCCACAGAGATGTAGAAGTGACTTCTGCAATTAGCTGAGTAGGAGGCTGAACTTGAGGATTTCAAATTATATGTCTTTCCATCCTGAGAGTCTATGATTCTCAGAAATAAAATCCAGGTCAAAACACCTTACCAGCGGTGTTAATATTTTGGAGTTGCTATTGTGATATTTCTGGTGCAATGTAAACATTTTTAGTAAAAATTTGATGTCATCTCTCAGGGAATAAAATTATATTTCTTTCCTTCCTCCCTCCAGAAAACTTGGATGAAATGATTGCTCTTCAGACCAAAAACAAGCTAGAAAAAAATGCTACTGACAATATAAGCAAGCTTTTCCCAGGTACGATTATTAAACTATTTTTCTAACCTTTAGAATAATAACCATTTTGAGTAGTAAATAATGAACTTTAATAAACATTAATACAAAATTACAGATTTTGAAAAGTGTTAAAATCTGAAATGCAGCCATAGGATTAATGAGATGTGACCTTGGTTATTTTGTGGCCAATCACAGCACATAAATCTGACCTCAAAAAACATTGAAAAATAATGTAGATCTTTACTGAAGATTCTTGGAGGTGGCTAGGAATCTTAGGTGGACAGGAAAAGGCTACATCACAAAACTGAGCAATCCGTCCTAAAATTCTCCTTTAGGTATCTTCTCTCACTAGATAACGACTTCTCCAGACTACTGTCCCTGGTCATCTGTCCACTCTCCACTGTCCCACCTCCTGCTCTCGCCTCCCAGGTCTTCTCTCTCCCCTGGGATGGTCTGTGCCCCTAGGTAGTGCGCTTTACCCTCGCTCTTGATTTCATCAGTTCCAAACCTCCACCCATCACCCTACTCTGCCCATCAAACCCCAGGAAACTGAGCTATGGAAAGAAGCCTCCTTTCAAGGAGGAGGGTGGAACAAAAAGAGAAAAGTTTGCAAATGGCAGATTCTTTTTTAAATTTGTTTAACTATTAATGACAACCAAAAATTGCAAATTGTTATACTTTGACTCTTTGTCCCTATCACAGAAATCATGTACATATTCTTGATGGCATAGTATACAGCCCTTTAAAATGTTTTCAAGCAGTTTTTAATTACCTGGAAATATCCTTCCATAATAATGTTAATGACACAAGCAAAGAACAAAATTGTACCACAGCTGTGAAAAAAAAAATATGCATCTCTGTATATACCGCAGCACACTAGCGGATGTTTGATATCAGACAATAACTGATTTCTTTCTTTTCTTCCTATTTTTCTACAATAAAAAAACACTTTATTTTAAAAGTTTACTGTTAGACTGCTTGAGGTTCCAAATATTTTATTGGCTACAGAAATGCATTCAATTGTTTCCAAATGGTTACCTACTTTAAGTTTTATGATTTTTAATTCAACAAAGGATTACTACATGGAAATATGGTTATTTTAAAGTGAGAAGGGAGCAAGAGTTATTCTCTTTTGACAGTAAGAGTTCAAGTCTCTTCTTCAAATTTAAGGTTCCTAGGGGTAAAGGAGTGTGAAGAAAGGAGCAGAAGGAGAGAAGTCCTCCCATAGCCCCAGATACTTAGGTGTGACTCTGAATAATAGACTGTCCTTCAAAAATGCAATGTCAAGGAGAGATTGGGCAGCTATAGAGTTATTATCATTTGGAATCAAGACCCACCAAATATACTTCAGAACCTGACATATCCTGGCTTGATCACCTACACTGATTAAAGTAAGACAAAGAATATATGCCCTCTAATGGCACGGTGTGGCAGAAAGGAAAAATTACCAAATCAGAATTCAGAAAGCTGGAGTGAGGTGGGGGCGATATGTCTGAAGTCAACTCACAGGATGACTTTAGACATATCTCTCCCCTTTCTGGGCTTCAATTTCCTCTTCTGTGATATGGGGTTAGAGGATTGGATTAGATAAGCACTAAGATCCCATTCAACTCAAAATATGATCTGACCTCAAACTGTACCTTGTCAATAAAGTTGATTTCTACTTTAGGAACCAATTAATAGATAGGAAATAGGGCTATGACAACAATGCTCAATCTGATTACAGCACCATCAGAGAAGAGTCATGAAGAAACAGACAGTACCAAGGAAGAAGCAGCTAAGATGGAAAAGGAATATGGAACCTTGAAGGATTCCACAAAAGATGATAACTCCAACCCAGGAGGAAAGACAGATGAACCCAAAGGTATGGGATTGACAGCTCTAGGTTAGCAATAAAATTGGGAAACAAAAGCTTTCACCACACAAGGTAGGGTGATCCAAAGAGCAAGCTCCACCACATCTGAGAAATTGACACAATCTGTATAGAACAGGCTTAGCAGGTGGTATCTTTATTTGAATAGCAATCTTTTTTAATGGTCTTGAGTCTCCTGGGATGGCAAACTGATTTCATCTTTTGATAGTCTTTAGTGTTCAATGGACTTTTCTGTTTGGGAAGGAATATGTATGACCATTAGTGCATTGTTTAATGTGTAATTTATAATCTTACGAATTTATTGAGCAATATTTTTAAATTTACTGAATACTCCTCTAAATAATCACATACTACTTATTCAAAAAGATCACCAAAATTTATGAATTTGACCAGGCGCAGTGCCTCATGCCTGTAATCCCAGCAGTTTGGATTGCTTGAGCTGAGGGTTTGAGACCAGCCTGGGCAACATGGAAAAACCTCATTTCTACAAAAAATGCAAAAATTGGCCAGGTATGGTGGTGCATGCCTGTAGTTTTAGCTGCTCAGGAGGCTGAGGAGGGAGGATCTCTTGAGTTCAGGACGTGGAGGCTGCACCTCTATACTACAGCCTAGGCGACACAGCAAGGCCCTGTCTCAAAAAAAAAAAAAGAAAAATTAAATTTAACAAAGCAAAATTGTAAAATGATTTAACCAGTGATTGTAACTTTAAACACTTTTAAGGACTTGATAAAAATAACAAATTCAACATATCAAATTTCCTTAAATAGTATAAATATATCTATGAAATATATAATGCAATTTACATCTTCTTAGGATTTTTTATTTTTTTTTTGCGATGAAGTCTCCCTCTGTTGCCCAGGCTAGAGTGCAGTGACGTGATCTCAGCTCACTGCAACCTCTACCTCCTGGGTTCAAGTGATTCTTCTGCCTCAGCCTCCCGAGTAGCTGAGATTACAGGCACGCACTACCATGCCCTCTAATTTTTTGTAATTTTAGTAGAGATGGGGTTTCATCATGTTGGTCTTGAACTGCTGACCTCAAGTGATCCCCCCGCCTCACCCTCCCAAAGTGCTGGGATTACAGGTGTGAGCCACCGTGCCCGGCCATCTTCCTAGGATTTTAGAAACTTTACCATACCCATAAAGAAAAAGACTCGATGAGGTTATAAGTTCTAAATTGTTATCCCTTTGATTTCAGGTCTGAATGTGGGATCTAGTTGTATAGTTCAGTGGTTCAAGTCCCCTTGTTACAAAGTTGTGCTAGTTACATCGTGGAAATTTACATCTCTATGTCTCAGATAGATATTATTTTTCTGAAACTCAACGTCTTTACCAGAAGTTGTGAACAAATGGTTCGAACCTACCTTATTTTTCTGTCATTATGATATATTGACATCTTTGATATAATTGGAACCTTATTTATGTCTTATCACTTGAACTCAGGAGGTGGAGGCTGCACCACTGTACTTCAGCCTGGGTGACACAGCGAGATTAATGTCTCATTAGTAGGTTCATCTACAGAGTTTATTCTTTAGGAGCTGAGGCAGTGGGTCAGTGCTCTCTTGGGGGAGGCGGTGGAGGAACCCAGCTAATTTATCATCTGAAAACATACCACTGGACTCTCTGAAAAGGGATTTTCATTGGTTATGCATAACCGTCAGTGGCAGTGAATAGGTAGACTTTTTCTTATTCCTTGTTATGATATGATATGAGATCACAAGGACCAATCTTGCTCATGGTATAGCTCTTAATTTTGAAGAGACTGGCCCACTTAAAGGTTCCCCACCCAGTATCTCCTGCTAACACAAATAGAAGCAGGTTCCTATTCACCCTTAATAATAGACCCATGCTTAATGTCTGTGTATGAAGTAGAAGAGAAACAAACTAGCTATGTATTCAATACCTTGAAACTCAACAATACCAATAAAATTACAAACTATTTCCCTTTTATATTACTACTACCTTTGCTAACACTTTATGCCTAAATTGGTGTAGCTTGGGCAGTGGGAGCTCCCTAAATTTCTCTTTAGTCCTTGTAGTACATCGTCTTTGCTTGCTAGCAACAATGGGATATTCTACACCCACTCTGAATTTTCCTTTCCCAAGACTTGAAATCAATTCTCCTTGAAGGAGTTCTGGTTCCTTTTTGTAGAAAAGACTTGTAGAATTGGACACCCAAACCTGGGTTATACGGGTTCAAATGAGTGGTAATAGTGGCAAAAGATGCTGCTTCTATTTCAGCTATTGGGACTTTTTTGAGACAGTGCTGAAAAATATAATTTTTCCTTAATGTATCAAGTTTGTGTCGATTTTTCCTATCTTATACATTTTTATATTTTTGTATCCTTCTTTTCTCTAGCATGGATTTCATAGACCATCACAATTTTTTCCTACGTTTTATATTTTCCTACATTTTACATTTCCTACATTGTACATTTTCCTATATTTTTTTCCTACATTGACATAGCTGACGTGTCCACTCCAGTTGCTTGGTAGTGGCCCATGTTGTGAAAGTTTATGATATTGTATCTGGGTTCAGGAAGAAAGAAAGCTGTAATGATCAATTAATAATGTTTGTCCTGAGCAAGAGTAGGCAGAACTGATGATATGTGTGCCATGTTTGGGAACCTTGTAGAACAGTCAGGCCGCTTTGATACTTCCATTTAACCCTAAGTCACTCTGGATGGGTGGTAAACTCTTTTTTAAAAATATATATATATATCTTTTTGAAATTGTGGTACAATGTACATAACAAAATTTACTATCTTAACTATTTTTAACTGTACAGTTTTGAGGCACTAAGTACATTCACATTGTTTTCTTTTTTTTTTTTTTGAGACGGAGTCTGGCTCTGTCGCCCAGGCTGGAGTGCAGTGGCCGGATCTCAGCTCACTGCAAGCTCCGCCTCCGGGGTTTATGCCATTCTCCTGCCTCAGCCTCCCGAGTAGCTGGGACTACAGGCGCCCACCACATCGCCCGGCTAGTTTTTTGTATTTTTTTTTGAGTAGAGACGGGGTTTCAACGTGTTAGCCAGGATGGTCTCGATCTCCTGACCTCGTGATCCGCCCATCTCGGCCTCCCAAAGTGCTGGGATTACAGGCTTGAGCCACCGCGCCCGGCCATTCACATTGTTTTCATACCATCACCACCATCCATCTCCAGAGCTCTTTTCATCTTGCAAAATCGAAACTCTGTACCAATTAAACAACACTTTTCCATTCCCGCTCTGCCCACTCCATGGCAATAACCATTCTGTTTCCTGTCTCTATGGATTTGACTACTCTAGTGACCTCATATAAGTGGAATCATATAACATTTTTCCTTTTGCGACTGCCATATGTAACTCAGCACCATGTCCTCCATGCTCATCCATGTTGGAATTTTCTTCCTTTTTTAAGGCTGAATAAATACTTCACTGTATGTGTATGCCACATTTCATCTATTTATTTGTCTGTGGACACTTAGGCTGCTTCTACCTCTTGGCTGTTGTGAGTAATACGGATATATATATATATAGGTATACAAATGTCTCTTTGAGCTCCTTCGTTCAGTTCTTTTGGGTATATATCCAGAAGTGGAATTGCTGGATCATATGCGAATTCTATTTTTAATTTTTTGAGGAACCACCATACTGTTTTCTGTAGCAGCTGCACCATTTTAAATTTCTACCAATAGTGTGCAAGAGTTCCAGTTTCTCTATATCCTTGCTTAGATTTTTTATTTCTGGATTTTTTTTTTTATCCTAACAGATGTGAGGTGGAGGATGAACGGTAAATTTTTAAAAGTAGCTAACCAAGAAAAGAGTGGCCTGTGACCTGAGACAGAGAACCAGGAACTGGGCAGCATAGAGCATTACAGCTTGGCTCAACAGAAACCCAGCATGCCTCAATCATCCCCTCTGGAAGTGGCCCACGTATAGCAATCGTATTTCCCTAGAACCCAGTGAGCCATAGGCTACGTCCTTTGACTTGCTGGGGTAACGTTCTCAGTGTTTTAAACACCACCTTCTATCGCTGTGCACAGGGCTGTAGGAATGCGAGCTGACAGATCTGTTTGGCTTCTTTTTAAGAAAATATTATGTAAAAAATGAATATAAAGGAGATGATTCTCAGTAGTCCACTATGGCCTATTTAGGATGTGAGTGTTTGGAGACTAATTCCCTCTTCATTGGGATTTCCATCAGATAGTAATGGGGAGAGAGGAACAGAATAGACTAAAACTCTATCCATTTACTTTTTTTTTTTTCTTTCCCCCAAGACAGAGTCTTGCTCTGTCGCCCAGGCAGGGGGAGTGCAATGGTGCGATATCTGCTCACTGCAACCGCCACCGTCCAGGTTCAAGCGATTCTCCTGCCTCAGCCTCCCAAGTAGCTGGGATTACAGGCATGTGCCACCACCCCCAGCTAATTTTTGTATTTTTAGTAGAGATGGGGTTTCACCATGTTGGCCAGGCTGGTCTCAAACTCTTGACATCAGGTGATCCATCCAATCCATTCAGCCTACCAAAGTACTAGGATTGCAGGTGTGAGCCAACACGGCCAGCCTAGGGTTATTCTTTGCAATGGCTCTCCTAAAACATTAAAAAGAAGGCAGGAATTTGGGGTTAAAATTAGTCCCTCTGCTATTGTTCAGAGATGTAATTTATTCATGTTACCCTTGACCCCATTACTCTGGGATAAGGACAACTGACTCTAATACAGTTTAGAAAACACCAACTAAGTTTAAGCCAAGGACTAACAATTTCTAAGAAAAAAATGTAATTAATCCCCAAAAGGACATACCGACATATATCTTTGTGTTCGTAGTTGTTTTATTGCATTTTTCTCAAGGGCTATTTTGCTTCTCCGTTATGAAACCCAGTGAGAAAACACCCATTGTCTGTAGGTAGAAAAAGAAAATCATCCGTCTGAGTGGAGGCAGGGTTGACTGGGTTTTCTGGGACAGTTATTCAGCAAGAAATAAACACTTATTCCAATGGCATGCCTAACGCTGTGCCTAGGAAGCAGCTACAGAAGGAATATAAGAACCAATTCCTGCCTTTGAGGACTCAAGCAAGCTTTGAAATGGCCCAAGAATAGTCCTTAACCCATATGCCGGCAAGTGCAACACAGGCCACATACATGCACACATATCCCACTTATTGATGAGCCAGACATATGTAGAACAGGATCCCTTCAGGACAGAAAGTTGGAGGATGTTACAGAGTAGAATAAAGGATGAGGTAATGGTCCAGCTAAAACCACTTACGGAAATAATTATAAGCAGAACACATTGGCAATAGTATCTGTGGGGAGTCTGTTTTGGCCTTGCAGTGTGTGAAGTGATAGCCTCATCTAACCACAGCAACCGTTTATTAACCATGCCTAGCATGAACTGGGTCCTGTGAGGAATGTAAGTCATAATAATACTCTACATTTATATCATGCTTCAGTTTACAAAGCATGTTTCTATGCATCTCATTTCCAGCTTAATGTAAAAAACATCCAACTTCATTACCAATGATGAAAAATGATACATTCACCTTTGAAAATAGTTTAAACTATTTAAACTACGGTTTCCACAGGGACCCACATTAAGAATAGTGTTTTTCAATGTTGGTCTAGTTGTTTGACTGATTCAATAATTATTCCTAAATTTTTATGGATATTCTAATAAATTATAATTTATTCTAACTTCAACCAAATCTATAAAGTTGCTTAACTTTTCAAGTAAATTGCTCTCTGAAGACCAAAGAAAACTGTTTTCAAACTTTATTTCATAATCTAAGTGTGGCTCTTTTTGCCAGTTGGATGTTTACTCATTCACATCTGTTCTGTGGGTCACTGAAAGTCTTTTTTTTTTAATCATCCAAGGGATGAGATAAGCGTTATAACACCCATAAACTCACTCCAGTGCTATCATTTAAGTTTATGGCTGGACAATAAAATTAGGTTGGAAAAGGTGATCTCTAAGGTAACTTTCACTTAAATGTCCTATCATCGTCATATCTTTTTTACAGGAGCCAGAAAAGTTAGCCTATTTAATAAATTGATAATAAATTGCCTAATTCATGTGGATACACTTATTTTTTAAGCAACATGAGAGAATTCACGCCTCCCTTCAAGTCTCCGGGGATTCTGCTAGAAATGTCCAAAAATCAGGAGTCCAATATTCTCCCCTGGGAGTCAGCAAGTGGGTGAGGAAGTCCCAAGTCGGCTTGGGAAAGCCATATATCAATATGGATTTTTCAAGGACAACAAAAGGGAATTTCTTTCTATATGTACAAATCATGAGTCTCCTTTTTAGCATTCACCCCTTGATTTACAAACCAGTAAAACAAGGCCCAGAAGATGAGCGACTTGCTCAAGACCTCATGGCCAGAGTGGTGGAGCTGGCCTTGAACCCATGTTTCCTGACTCTTCTTCCAGTGCTCTTCCAGTCTTCCATACTGCATCTAATGGGCATGTAAAATGTCATCATTATGCAGAATCTTGAATCTCACAGCTCTGTGGCCTGTGTCGGCACCCATGCATCAGTATCAGTTGCTTTGCTTCATCCAGTTCAAAAGTGCAGTCATGTAATCTTGGCATAATTTTAAGTATTATATCAAACTTTAATTTTTATAAACACTCTTTTACAAAACCTAATGTCTTTAGTACATGCAGTATGCAATAGGACAACCTGATTGATTTATACACTTTCCCCAGAGGGAGACAGTCAGGACAGCATAGCAGAGTAAGGACAAATTCATGTTTAGAAAAGATATTTTTCTCACAGTGTTAAAAACCAGAACAGCCAGAAAAACAAGGCTGCATCTTGATTCTGGCCCTTTTCCCATCTGCTTCAGCGTATGTTTTAAGGCTTGTGCTCTATTACCTCAGCCATGAGCTATTTTTTTTTCCAAAGGAAGATGAAATAAATTGAGGAAAAAAATAGTCCAGCTTTCCAAAGTCGACTCTCCTAAGGTTTTCAGTGCATACTGTGTAAATAGAAGATTTGCTTTACAGCTCCTGCAAAGAGAAAAGTCAATATGAGCCAGCTGCTTTGCTCCAAGAGCAAAAGAGTACCTGATATGATTCCCATTGTTGCCAAGGCTCTTGTAAGCGTGTGGAGGTCTTAAAACTGGTGGCAGTGGTTCCCAAACTTTGCTGCACATTGGAACCACCTCGGGATCATTAAAAAGTACAAATGTTTGGTCCCTAGTCCCAGATATTCTGATTTAATTGGTCTGAGGAGCAATTTGGACACTGGGCCTTTAAAATTTTTCGCTAAGTGATTTTAATGTGCATCAAAGTTTGAGAACCACTGCCTTGTCAGCCAGTTTAACAACAATGGCAGGCACTCAATTTCTCTAGTCTAAAAGGTGAATTTGACCCAGCCCCAGTCATTAAAGGCTCCATATTAATTTTGGTTCAAAACCAGGCTCTGACCCTGTATTAGTTCCCTCTCGTGCTGCTAATAAATACATACCTGAGACTGGGTAATTTGTAAAGGAAAAAGGTTTAATTGACTCACAGTTCCTGAGGAGGCCTCAGGAAACTTATACTCATGGTGGAAGGGGAAACAAACACATCCTCCTTCACATGACGGTAGGAAGGAGGAGTGCTAAGCAAATGGGGAAAAGCCCCTTACATAACCATTTGATCTTGTGAGAACTCACTCACTACTACAAGAACAGCAGCATGGGGGTAACCGCCCCCATGATTCAATTACCTCCTACTGGGTCCCTCCCATGACACATGGGGATTATGGGAACGACAATTCAAGATGAGATTTGGGTGGGGACACAACCCAACCATATCAGACCCTCACTTAGCTATGTCGCCTTGGGCATGTCATTTAACCTCTCTGAGCCTTAGTTTCTTCATGAATAAACTGAGAAAATATTTAATTAGTAGAATTCTATGAAGAATGACATATGGATATAGTATACCTATCACACTTGTGTCTTAAATGTTCTGATATAGCTGTCATTTAAGTTTAGAATCCATTACATTTCAAGTCTTTCAAATAAATCATTCATTGTCACTAAAAAAAAAAGGGTAGAGATAAATCTATGCCATTTATATGTTTTTTTAAGACGTCGTTTCCTAGTTTGGATTCCATGCTCACTGGGCAATCTTCTTTTTTTTTTTTTTTTTTTTTTTGAGACAGAGTCTTGCTCTGTGCCCCAGGCTGGAGTGCAGTGGCGCGATCTCGGCTCACTGCAAGCTCCGACCCCCCGGGTTCACGCCATTCTCCTGCCTCAGCCTCCCGAGTAGCTGGGACTACAGGCGCCCGCCACCTCGCCCGGCTAATTTTCTTGTATTTTTAGTAGAGACGGGGTTTCACCGTGTTAGCCAGGATGGTCTCGATCTCCTGGCCTCATGATCCGCCTGCCTCGGCCTCCCAAAGTGCTGGGATTACAGGCTTGAGCCACCGCGCCCGGCCTCACTGGGCAATCTTCTAATTGCAATTTGGCTTCTGTATAGAAAGCCTTCATCCATTTACTCATTGACAAATATTTCTTGAGAGCTTCCTCTCTGTCAGTCCTTGTTCTAGGCAAGAGGGTACATCAGCAAACAACATATTTCTAAGGGAGGAAGACAGTAAACTTAATAAATTATATGCTACAGTAGAAGGTGATAAGTAGTCACCTTCCGATGGATAAAAATAAAGCATGAAAGAGGATGAGAATGACAGGGTGTTCTGTTATAAATTAGGGAAACTGTCCTAATCATATGTTAGGTACTAAGATACTAGTCTTACTAGAATTGCAGTCCAATTTTCTTTAAGCTATAGTAAACGCATTCTCTGTTGTGAGTTGATAATGTCAATATAGTGAATAAAATAGCTTTTCAAACATTACATACTGTTTAAAATTCCATACCATTTTTATAGGTAGTGGGTTCCTGAACAGAAAGCAGCCTAATGTAATAATGCTGAGACCTTTAATTTATTTTTCTTTTGAGGCAGAATCTGGCTGTGTTGCCCAGGCTGGAGTGCAGTGGTGCAATCTTGGCTCACTGCAACCTCCACCTCCTGGGCTTAAGCAGTCCTCCTCCCACCTCAGCCTCCTAATAGCTGGGACTACAGATGCACACCAGCACGCCTGGCTAATTTTTTTTTTTTTTTTTTTTTTGGTAGACATGGGGTTTTTCCATGTTGTCCAGGCTGGTCTCAAACTCTTGAGTTCAAGCCATCCACCCACCCCGGCCTCCCAAAGTGCAGGGATCACAGGTGTGAGCCACAGAGCCTGGTCAAGGCCTCTATTTCAAACTGTCTTATGTTGAGTTCCCTCCAAGGCATGCACTAAGAGAAGGATTTGAGGTGAAGTAGCTTCATTGGGAAGTGACCCCAGGAAGCACCACTGCAGGGTAGGTACATGAGCACGAAGGGAAAGAAGCCAATATAAGGTGTGATAATGACCAAACTTCAGCATCAGCAACTAGAGCTCAATCCTATTGAAAACTTCAGGGAAACAGTAGAACATGCCTGAGGATCAAAAAAGGTGATGCATTGATCTACCCATTTCATCCGTTATCAGTAGAAGGCTGCTCTATTAGCTAGCTATGAAGAGGAAGGCACAAGAGTGGGCAATGTCTGCCCCACTATAGTGAAAACTTCATTTGTTTTTACTCTCCTAATTTGGAATTTTTAATGCAGTGTTTAAACAGAGCAAGCTGTGGTTTTCCTTCTCCCAAATAAGCTCTAACATCATGATATTGATATCAGAGAAGATAGTAGAAAAAATGCTTAAAATTATTTAAAGAACAAGACTATTTTCAGACATACTCAAAAGTTTCAGAAGTCCTAACTACCTAATGTGCGAATGACAAATTATTCATTAAAGCGAGCCCTATGGGGATCAGTAATTTGATTTAAACTCTTTAAAATAATGAAGTTGCATTGTTTAGAAATGGTCTGCACTTAGATTTCTTTCCTTGCTCAAAATGCCTTATCTAAGTGAATTAATTTGAAACAGAAAACACTGCATTTTTAAAATCATTATTTATGTATCTATTTATTAGTAGAGATAGGGTCTCACAATGTTGTGCAGGCTGGTCTTGAACTCCTGGCCTCAAGCAGTCCTCCCTCCTCAGCCTCCCAGACTGCTGAAATCAAGGCAGTTTCTACACCAACTATTGAAGCAACTAAGGACTAAAAATTGTGGATCTCTTCTGGTCCATTTACCCCTTTTTGCATAGGAGTCTCTGTGCTTCTTTGGGAACCAGATGACACAGATCTTCAGTGGTAAGGCAAGAGTAGGCTTCAAGATCAGGAAGAAAGATGCTCAGAAAGTCACTTAGGTAAACACAGTGGGGGCAATTGGAACACGGTCAACTCTTAGGGCAGTATTATTGTACATGGACAGTAGTTGGAGGTACCCAGGTTCAAGCCTGGCTCTGCTACTTTTTAGCCATGTGATTATGACTTTATGTCTCTGTGCTCCAGTTTCTTCATCTGTGAAATGGGGATGATAATAGGACTGCCTCAAAAAGTGAAGAATAAATGAGACAGTGCATTTTGGAGCATAAAGCAGTCCTCAGCACATGATAAGCACACAATACAGGTAGCTCAACCAAGAAGACTGTGCGGTAGAGTAGAGGTAACAGGGCTCAGATGCGGCTCAGAATGGGGTGGTCACCACACTGAGCTCGGCGTCTGTTGCTTCTGCAGAGGCCCTGGACTTTGAAAGCCTCTTTTTGTAGGCCATCTGGTACTTTCTAGAGACCTGGTTTCTTGGTGCTGACTCCCTAAGCTTTAGGGCCTCTCAAGCTTTCGGGCCTCACCTGGTTAAGAGAATGGCTGATTTCTTTGATACAGAACAAAGCAACATTGCTGTCCATGTCTGAAGGTGAGGTCTTATCCTGCAGATAATGCAGGTAGTGGAAACTAAGCAGATCAGAGTCCAAATGCCAGCAGTTATTTCCTGTGTAGCCTTAGCCTACTCACTTCGCCTCTCTGAGCCCCAGATTCCTCACCTCTCAGTGGATGGTAATATCCACTTGCAGACATAAGTGCAGGTAAAGGACATCAGAGAGCAGGTGCATGAGTGATGCCTGGTGTTCTTGTGCCACACTTGAGGCCCTTTGAACAGTGTTTACATCCTGGAGAGTTTTATTAGAACCAGTTCTAAAGTTTGCCATCCAAACCTTGAAGTGAAGCACTGGTCACCTCTTTGTCTAAGTTTTTACCTGTCCCCTGCCAGAATTGGGCAGAAGACTTAGAGCTGCTTACATAAAGCCACACATTTGGACTTTTAACTGAAGTGATGGAATCTTTAAGTATCTGCCACTCTCATTCAAGTCCTTGGCCTGATGATGCTCCTCAGTTTGGAAGAACCATCCCTAACCAGAAATGAACTAATCTAGGGGCCCATCTATCTAGTAAACCGAATCAAAACTCTTCTCTGCCAGGACATCAAGGTGGATTTATTTGTGTGTGGGAATCATGCCCCTTGACACTTACCAACTTGATTCTTCCTCCTGGAACCTCATCCCCACCTGCTCTCCTTGACCTAAACCCCTCAACACACAAACACACATATGCACATGCAAATATGTACATTGCCTAGTTAGGGAAACAACCTTGCAAGTGCTGCATACGTCTAATATTTGTGGTTTTGAACATAAGTGTGGTCTCTAAAATGAGATGTAGTGATATTTTCTGAGTGTTTGATTTCGTTCTCTTACCTCTTTCAGGAAAAACAGAAGCCTATTTGGAAGCCATCAGAAAAAATATTGAATGGTTGAAGAAACATGACAAAAAAGGAAATAAAGAAGGTAGGACCGGGTGTGGTTGTACATTGCAAACTTCACCCATTTGTCAGAGGGTCTTTCTATATAAAAATTCCCACAATCAAATTGACTGTGCCAAAGTCTCCCCACAGAGCCCAAAAAAGACTGAAGTCACCTCTCAGATGCAGAGGGGAACAGAACCTCCATTTCTCTTATTATTCAAATTAGCCTTTCAAGCAAAGACGTTTTCTTTTGTTTTACATTTTATTATGAAAAATGTCAAGCGAACGTAGAACTAATAGTATAATGGATCCTTGTGTCTCCAGCACCCTTCTTCAATAATTATCAAATGCTGCCAGTCTTGTTTTATTTAGCCCCCCTTTCTTGAAGTATTTTAAACAAAGGCATTTTCTGAGTACATATTTCATGCACCCTGCAGTCACAAAAGCAGTCACTCACTTATGTAAAGCAAACACAGAACCAGGCCCCGTTCTAAGTGCCAGAGATGCCCCGCCCGAGGAGTGCACAGCGTCATTAGAGCTACGGTTGGTCCTGCTCTGTGATGTCATGGATAGGTGTGTTACTGCCAAGGAGGCGAGAAGATGGGGTGGATCTTCATACCAGGACAGAGACAGTTGAGAGAAGGGCCACAAGAAAGCCCTTCCTGGAAAGTTAAGAATGAATCTGCCAAGTGAGGAGAGATGGAGGCAGAGGGAACACTAGGTACCAAGACATAAAGGGACCAAGGAGAGGGGTTGTTCTAGGAACTGGCCATTCATGTCCCCAGGAACACTGGATGTTTGTGGAGAAGAGCAGCAGACAGGGTTGGGAAGTGGGCAGAGGCCATGTCAGGAAGAGGTTTGTGCACCCTTCAGAGGAGGTTGGTTTTAGCCAAGAGAGCCTAAATTGGGGCCTAATTTGGTTAAGAACTGAGAAATCCATCTGGCAGCAGTGTGACTACAGATTGAAAAAATAAGACCCCAGAAGGCAGGAGAGAGATAAGGAGGCAAGACAGAGATCTGGAGCAGAAATATGGGGCTGTAAACCAGGGGACAACAGAGGAAATAAAAAGGAAGGGAGGAACTCGAGAGCTATATGGAGAAGGAGGATTCTAATATGATTCCCAGGTATCTGGCCAGAGCAGTTGCAAAGTGATGCCTTCCAAAGAAACAAGTAATGCTTCTCAAACTTTAAAGTGCATCCAAATCACCTGGGGAACTTCTTGAATATCCCACTGCCCAGGTTGCGCTGCAGCACCACTAAATCAGAAATTCTGGGAACAGAGGGAGAAAGAGGTATTTTCAGCACCCTCTTAGCTTGGGTCTTCTAAGTTGAGTGTGATGGCAATAATTATCGATATTCATGCATACTTTATTTGGTTCAAAATGATTTGAATTTCCAGGCTGTCAGTTATACTAAAATTGACATGAACTGTATTTCATCAAATCTGTCATTGATTAAAAATGCACCATTGTTTTATGTGCGATTAAATTACAACATACCATCAATGACTGCAAAGACTTTAAAATTAAAATGTTCATCTTAGAATCATTGTAATACACTGTGTACCAAAATACATTCCAAAGCCATGGTAAATCGTATGGTACATCAATTTGGAGTATTTGTTACTGTTTTCACTGATTAGCATACGAATCAGACTCCTGGTCATAATCAACAACATCTTGCAATTCAGTGTTCCCATTCCAGAAATGACCAACCTGGTGAAGCATGGAACTCTGGTGCTTGCATATGGAAGGCTCTGTTAGCAAACTTCAGAATAATAGCATTGGGTTCGATGCTCCCTTTTGTCTCCGGGAAATATGCAGTATGCTCTCTTCAAGACAGAAACTCTTTCTCCACTGCTCTCATATGTGCTCTGCTTGACTTGGGGTCATCTCTCAAAGCCTGTGGGGGATCTAGGTCCTAGGGCTATGCAGTGGCTGCAGCTGTATAAGCAAGTAGAATTACTATTAGCTCTGACCTTTCTTAACCATCGTTGCCACCCTTTGTTTGGTAAGGGACTGGGTGACCTGAACCCCCTTCTCAAACCCAGGAAAGGGAGGATCCATGTGATGTGATAGTGAGGATAATGAGAAAATCTTATGTAGCCTTGAAAAAATATGCTTTTAAAAAGTGAATCACAGCCCTTCTCTCCTTTGAGCCTTACAACCTTAAAACTTCCTTTAAGGTTGGCAGGATGGCTACTAGCTTATGTCTCCTAACACCCAGCTAGGGCAGAGTTGGCATTAGACCAAGGGGCCTTTCCTCTGCACTATGCCGGTTTTCCCACTGCACATAGTAATAGCCATGCCATAAACATACAATTTTTCCTTTTCAAAAGAAAGCAAAATATTTGCCTGTTTGTCCATTCAAATCACTGGACCTCTTCACATATGTCTTTGGGAGTCTCCCTCTGTCGCCCAGGCTGGAGTGCTGTGGCGCCATCTCGGCTCACTGCAAGCTCCGCCTCCCGGGTTCACGCCATTCTCCTGCCTCAGCCTCCCGAGTAGCTGGGACTACAGGCGCCCGCCACCACGCCCGGCTAATTTTTTGTATTTTTAGTAGAGACGGTGTTTCACCGTGTTAGCCAGGATGGTCTCGATCTCCTGACCTAGTGATCCGCCTGCCCCGGCCTCCCAAAGCAGTGGGATTACAGGCGTGAGCCACCGCGCCCAGCTGGGAGTCTGCCTTTTATTCCATTAAAGATGTTGACACTGCAGCCTATTCTGCAGAGCCAGCATTAATGAACCAGTAATGAACAAGAAGTGCCCTTTGTGCCTTAGGGGTCAGGAATAAAGGAATCATCGCCTTAGGTGCAGTGCCCACAAAATGTATGTTCAGCTTCGTTCTCTACTTCATGCCTGAGAGAATGGGAAAAGTGAAAAACAAAAACAAAAGGGAGCATTTATTGAACATTTGCTCTGTACCTGTTAGATGTTTTATAGTCAGTACTGCAAGGCTATGGAATGGTCAATCAATGACCAGCATTCAGAACCTGACTCTACCACTACCTGAACAAGTGACCTACCCCCTCTTTTCTGTTTCTTCATCTCTGAAATGAAGATACTAATGCTTACCCATGAGTATCAAAAAAACAACCCTCAACATGCTTTTTCCTATTCTCTCACTCAACGCAACAATCAACACAGAAGACTTCTGTGACCAAATGTGTGGGGTTTTCTCCCCACCACCAAGCAAGCAATCAATTCTGCAGCCGACACCAGCTGGGTGTCTGCCAATTCAATTCCAACACTATCTACCTAGAGACAGCCTCAGACATCACAGGGTGAGGGCGCAGTCCCAAAGGAGTGCCCCCTCCTTCCCACCAGTTGCATGTCCAGGCCTCTGGAACAGCTGGCTGACTGGCTGCAAGTTTTGGTTTCCACAGCCTCCTCTTAGGGTTCAGTTAATTTGCTAGAGTGGGTCTGGTGTGGTGGCTCACACCTGTAATCCCAGCACTTTGGGAGGCCAAGGTGGGAGGATCACTGGAGGCCAGGAGTTTGAGACCAGCCTGGTCAACATAGCGAGACCCCATCTCCACAGAAAATTTAAAAATTCTGGCCGGGCGCGGTGGCTCAAGCCTGTAATCCCAGCACTTTGGGAGGCCGAGACGGGCAGATCACGAGGTCAGGAGATCGAGACCATCCTGGCTAACACGGTGAAACCCCATCTCTACTAAAAAAAAAAAATACAAAAAACTAGCCGGGCGAGGTGGCGGGCACCTGTAGTCCCAGCTACTCGGGAGGCTGAGGCAGGAGAATGGCGTAAACCCAGGAGGCGGAGCTTGCAGTGAGCTGAGATCCGGCCACTGCACTCCAGCCTGGGCCACAGAGCAAGACTCCGTCTCAAAAAAAAAAAAAAAAAAAAAAAAATTCGCCAGGTGGGCCAGGTGCAGTGGCTCACACCTGTAATCTCAGCACTTTGGGAGGCCGAGGCAGGTGGATCATGAGGCCAGGAGTTTGAGACCATCCTGGCCAATATGGTGAACCTCTATCTCTACTAAAAATACAAATATTAGCTGGGCATGGTGGCACGTGCATGTAGTCTCAACTGCTTGGGAGGCTGAGGCAGGAGAATGGAGTGAACCCGGGAGGCAGAGCTTGCAGTGAGCCGAGAGCGCCACTGCACTCCAGCCTTGGCGACAGAGCGAGACTCCATCTCAAAAAAAAAAAAAAAGAATTAGCTAGGTGTGGTGGTGCACGCTTGTAGTCCCAAGCTACTCAGGAGGCTGAGGCAGGAGGATCATTTGAGCCCAGAAGTCCAAGGCTGCAGTGAGCCATGATCATACCACTGAATCCACCCTGGGTAAAAGAGTGAGACCCTGTCTAAAAAAAGAAGAAAAAGATTGCTAGAATTCAGTGAAATGCATTTACTGGCTTACTAAAAGGATATTTTAAAGGATACAAATAAACAACCAGATGAAGAGATACACAGGGCAAGGTCTGGAAGAGTCCAGAGTACAGGAGCTTCCATCCTTGTGGAGCTGGGGTGCACTAACCTTCCGGCATCTGAATGAGTTTTTGTTCACCTTCCCATCAGCCTCCACGTGTTCACCTATCTGGAAGCCCCTGAACCCTGTCCTCTTGGGCCTTTCATGGAGACTTCATTGGATAGGCATGATTGGCAACCATGTAGGAATGTGATTGGACAGAAAGGGCATGCTCTAAACCCAGTAAGGCCTGTCTCTTTAGATTCTTCTTGACCTCTCTGTGCAGCATTCCTTCCTCCAGGGTACAGGGCAGGACCCTCTATGGATCAAGGGTCTTATAACCCACAATCAGATTAGAGTCCTGCCTTGGCCGGGTGAAAGGAGGGCAGGTCAGAGAAAGAATCTGCTTCCTGAGGCCTTCTTCTCAGGCCCAGAGTGCCCCAACATTATGACAAAGGGCTGAAACAAGGGCTATGAGAGTTATAAGCCAGGAATCATGGACACAAATGTAGATAGATAGTTAGATGATGGATAGAAAGAAAAGAAAGAAAGAAAGAAAGAAAGAAAGAAAGAAAGAAAGAAAGAAGGAAGGAAGGAAGGAAGGAAGGAAGGAAGGAAGGAAGGAAGGAAGGAAGGAAGGAAGGAAGGAAAGAAAGAGAAAGAAAGAAAGATGTCATAGGGTACAACCTCATGGGGTTTTGTGGGGAGCAATTAAGGTGATGGCTGTAAAGTGCTCAGTGCTGGGATTTCTCCTTCAATCCTCATGGCTGTCCCCTAACAGGGAGCAGATGTCCTGCTTGCCGGAGAGGAAATAAGCCCTGTCTAAGCCTCACTCACTTAGTGATTGTAGAGAGGTCCTTCGTGGTTCATTTTCCTTTCTCATAGGAGCTTAAGGACACCCAAGTGACCCAGGCTCAGATTACATTCAGGCTCACTAAGGGTGGCTGCTAAACCACCCTTTTATACCCACTCTCCCCTTTCTCTCCTCCTTACCAATGAACAGAAAGCAGGGTTCTCTCTAGTTATTTATAGCTATAATTGCTTAATATTTAAAGGATCAAGAGAAAATGGGGGTTTTTAAAACTTTCAGCAAGGTGTCATAGGCAGCCTTCTTACCTGGAAATCTTTATTTTTGGTGGGTGTCTTGACAATTTATACAGATTTTGTTTGTTTGTTTGTTTAAGTAGGACAGAGGAACCAAAAAGAGTTTACAGTTTGGCTTTTTGCTCCTTGCATACAATTCAAATAGCATGAAATAAAGTAACTCTTAATTTGAAAAAAAAAGTGGTTTGTCACATCAACAGGGACTTAAACCTAGTGTAAGTCAGGAAGTCAGAACACCTGGTTCTGATCATAACTTTTACTACCTATGTGACCTTGAACAAGGCACTTAACCCCCAAGTGTGGTTTCTGGACCAACAGCATCGGTATCACCTGACAGCTGTTTAAAATACATAACCTGGATCCTCACCCCAGACCTACTGAATATGACTCTGCTGTTGCCCAATAGCCCCAGGTGTTTGGTATAAACATTAAAATTTGCAAAGCCCTGGTCGTGAGCCTATTTCCTGTTTGGTCAAATTGGAATGGTATGACTCACCTGAACATCTCACAGGGTTGTGATGAAGAGCAGATAATACATGTAAACATTATTTTATACCGCAAAGTACTGCACAAATGCCACGAATTAAAATGTCTCCCAATGTGAAAAATGGAGAATGGTAATTGTGTTATCATATAAAATGCTTCTCAGTTAATGGTAATCACTGTAATGGGATTGTCCTTTCCTGATCTTTGTTCATGATGCTGTAATAATATTTTCCAGATTATGACCTTTCGAAGATGAGAGATTTCATCAACCAACAAGCTGATGCTTATGTGGAGAAAGGCATCCTTGACAAGGAAGAAGCTGAGGCCATTAAGCGCATTTATAGCAGCCTGTAAAAAATGGCAAAAGATCCAGGAGTCTTTCAACTGTTTCAGAAAACATAATATAGCTTAAAACACTTCTAATTCTGTGACTAAAATTTTTTGACCCAAGGGTTATTAGAAAGTGCTGAATTTACAGTAGTTAACCTTTTACAAGTGGTTAAAACATAGCTTTCTTCCCGTAAAAACTATCTGAAAGTAAAGTTGTATGTAAGCTGAGATTTTGTATACAGAATCCTTATTTCCTCATAGACTTATATTTTATAATCAGAATATGTTGCTTTGAAAAAGCCTCTAATGGACTGACCTTAAAACTCACTGTCTCATCCACACAAGCACTCCCTGAAGAATTAAGTGGGTTCTGTTTTCAAGGTATGCCAGCTACCAAAGCACCTTGCAGAGTATGTCTATTACAGGATGTCGTTTCCACTAGCAGTTCCCTTTGGGGAGTTGAAGTAAATTCACGTTTTCTCAAAGTCTTGTAGCTTTGGAGGAGCTATCTGCTTTTCTGGCTGCTTTTTAGCTGGCTTTTTATTAGGCCCAGTGACATAAAAAGGATCCAGGTAAATGGGTATAGGATTTGCTGGATTTACTGACAATTTCGCCCTGCTCTTAACACTTCCTATTAGTGACTTTTCAGACTTAAGTTTGCTTATAGAGATATTTATGCACTCTCTAAGAAGACAAATGAGGTCATAAACACTGCATAAAGCAAGGTAAAAATGTATGCCACATCTCAGTTATCTAAACTGGATTAGATCCAAGCCAAGGTTTCCCAACAGAGAGCAAAGGGCCAGGCAGTAGGGTAGAAATTGAGATAAAAATCATTCCTTCCTTGTGATCCAAAGCTGGTAGAGCAGCTTCCCTGGAGGAAAAGGTTAATGAACTTCAGGTCCCTGCAACTCAGCCCCCACCACAAACACAGCCCTGGAAACATACAGTGGCTTAAGGTCCTCTTGAAATGTTAATAATTAATGTTCCCAAACCAGAGAATGCTTTGAAAATGTATTACTCGGTGTAAATTAATTACATACATATTTTTCTATATATTTACTTCAAATTGTAAAAATAACATAATGCTTTGTGTATTAGAGTGAAGCCAGCCGGACTTCCTGGGTCGAGTGGGGCCTAGGAGAACTTTCCTGTCTTACAAGAGGATTGTAAAACGCACCAATCGGTGCTCTGTAAAACACACCAATCAGTGCTCTGTAGCTAGCAAGAGGTTTGTAAAATACACCAATCAGCGCTCTGTAAAATGCACCAACCAGCACTCTGTAAAATGCACTAATCAGCAGGATTCTAAAAGTAGCCAATCGCAGGGAGGATTGAAAAAGGGGCACTCTGATAGGGCAAAAAGGGAACATGGGAGGGGACAAATAAGGGAATAAAAGCTGGTCACCCCAGCCAGCAGCGGCAACCTGTTCTGGTCCCCTTTCACACTGTGGAAGCTTTGTCCCTTCGCTCTTCAAAATAAACCTTGCTACCGCTCACTCTTTGGGTCAGTGCCATCTTTAAGAACTATAACACTCACTGCAAAGGTCCCTGGCTCCATTCTTGAAGTCAGCAAGACCACAAACCCACTGGCAGGAACCAACTCTGGACACATTAGCTGTCACTGTTTCAAACAGTCTTTGACACCTGCATTGCTGTCCTGAATGCCACTACCTGGTACCCCACCTTTTGGTGGGGACTGTGGGGGAAAGCTGTTTTCTTCTCCCATCCTCTCCAGAGAGTTGCAAAAACAAACAAAAGCCAAAGCCTGACACACACACACACACGAACTAAACTCAGTATGTTCTAGAGAAGCCAGTACCCATCTGAGAGTGGGGACAGGGAACTAAAAACACCTTTGTCCAAATAACACTTGCCAAAACACAGTGAATCAGACTGTTTCCATGAGTCATCTTTGATAACATGACTGACTCCGATTCAGCCATACCCAAACAGGCTGCGTGTGCATCAGACAATAAACTGGCGCTGGCTAAAGCATTTTATCCATTCACTTTTCTATAAAGAATCTAAATAAGCAGTATTTTTAAAAATAAGAAACGTACTTAGGGAGTTTACTATGGTTCTCAAAGCACATTGGCATTCATTAGCTCCTATCCATAACCAAAACAAAAGGAAGATCATCAGTCCGGTTTTATGAAAGAGGAAACTGGTTCACAAAGGGAACAAAAGCACAGGATATGCTCCAGCTCATGCAGCCAAGAAATGGTAACGTTGGGATAGAACCTAAGTTTCTTGTCTCTTAGCCCACTCCAGCGATTCTATGTGCAAGGTAGGGACTAAAGTACTCAGTCCAGAATAGTTTAACTGTGGCCACAAAGAATTCCAAGTTACTAATAACTTGAAGACGACCAACGTTTTGGCTAGAGAATGCTAAGAGAGACCTTAAGCAAGAATAAAATACTCAGAAAAAAAATGTTTTTGAGATTGTGGTCTTAATTTCAAATTTGAGCTGTTACGTCTTTTGGATTACTCTCAAATTTCAGAACATTTTATGTTAAATGGCATGATAACTCTACATTTTTAATGGTTCCTAGGCCACCACAGATGTTTGTTTGAACCTTTTCTTACACGCATACCTGTTTTTCTCCTCTTATTTTTTTTCATTTAGGTCTCTCTTCATCCAACTAACTCCCCACAGTTCAGGTAGTGAATACAAGAAAACAGCAAAGCATGATCAAGAGGGTACCCTATTTCAAAGATCCTATAATGTGAGAAAAAAAAGACAAGACACAGGGATTATGTATGTTAGGAACAAACAAAAAAATCAGCAAGACAAGGGCTGACAGCTACTGTTTCCCATTGATGCAGCAGTTGGTCAGCCTCAGGGGTTGGATATATGCAGTTCTAATTCTGCAAGCTCTGATGCATTAACACCTAAGGGCACTTGTTTCTTGCTTAATGGATGAGCTGGAGAAGCACAATGAGGGAAAGAAAACAAGGGAAGATAAAAGAAAGAGACAGGAGAAAAAATAACAAAAAGAAGAAAGTGAAAGTATTTTTGCTATGCTGGGATGGGGTAGATATGGGGATTTTTTGTGGAAGCCTAAAGATTTATTTAATCTAACAGTTGAACAGAAATTGAGACCAAAACAATATTTAATTATAAATGATATATTGCTTAAAGTGTACTACTGTAATCTATACATATAATAAAGACCAATTAAATTATGAGAATAAAAGTCAATTTAAATAAGTACAGGACTACCAAACACTCATAAAGTAACTTAGCAATGAAATCTAAACTAGAATTCTGCAATATAATGTCAGATTATGGTATTATTTATTTGTTCTTTTGATTTATTCCATGTTTTCACCATATCTGAATCACATTAGGTCAATGAAAATGCCAAGATTACCAGTAATTGTAATTGATTTGCTTTTAGATTAGTAACACTTTTTTCAAAATTGCATTTATAATAATAAAAACCATTAAAGTGAAGAAGGAGCTGTCACCATTTAAATATATAATTTAAAAGTCAATTTTATTTTCTCATTTGTTAAAAAAATGAAGACTCAAGTTTAAAAACATAGTTTATTTTCTCATTCAGGCTTTGTAGTTTATTGTTACAAAATAGCGGACAAAATTTGGTTCTTTATATTAATAGAGAATACGTAAGACATATCGAAATATATATATAGCACTTAAGTTATAAACACACAGCAAATTCAGCATCACTTAAACAGCAACCATATTTTCACATGATCAGGATTGCATAAGGAGATAAACATTATTTTTAGCCTAAATATATAAATAGTCTTTGATGCTTTATGTCAATTAGTATTTATAAAAGCTAGTCTAAAAACTAACACCACCTACAAAAGTGATGAGCTTTAGGATACAACCTTGCCATCATGCCATAATAAAGACTTAAAATTATAGAAAGCCAGAGGAAACTAATCACTTCAGTGCAATTGCAGCAGGTAGAACTACCTAGTTATGATTTTAAGATGGACACTATAGGAATCCAGAAGGGATGTTTTTGAATCTTCAGTTGTTGGATTCTTTAAGGTCCAAACATATCTTAATTTTGGTTAGAGTTATGCCCCCAAATCACCTAACTGTGATAGAGGGAAGTTGCATAGGGACTTTCTTCATCTCTGAAAGAAAATAAATACAGCATAAATCAGTGTTTAGAACTGTATTCAGAAACCTAAAACATAAACTTATTATACAATTTAATATCCACTTGCCAAAGAAAGAATATATCAATTTAGAATATTGTGCATGCCTAGAAAATTGTATGAAATGCCAATACTTAAGACATACCTTACTATCTCCATTTTATTCGTATCTCAGTTATGAGAATAAATAATATCATTCATGTATTTATATTTGTCTATATTACATTTAAATATATTTTAAATCTATACTAAATTATATTCATATTTATATTTATGTTTTCTATATTTCACCTCTTTCTCAAAAGGATTTAAGGTACCAACAACAAAGGGCATATATATAATAAGATGAAAAAAATAGAAATAAAAAAATCAGGACTAAGGAAAGGAGAAGGAAACCAATGTATTAATCATAAGAAATATTATAGGAGTTGAACCCAGGTATCAATTTTAGTTGCAAGCTTCCCAGTAACCACAGCAAAAAAGGAAACAGTAGATTGTACTTTTCTGAAATCAAATCATAAAGAAAACAGGAAACCAATTCCTATAAGAGAGAGAAAAGTTTGTCCTAATATCAAATTTTAAAAACAAAGAAAAAAGCTTGCATGAGATCTTACGTAGGAAATACTCAGTAACAAATAACAGACAATGTCTTTGACAAGTTTTATAAAGATCAATATTTTACAAGTATTTTCTATGACACTGCTTCTCTTGAACGTGTCAATGAGAGAGACGCTTTTACTTTGCTGCTATCCAGAATTGCTAGCTGGACAGTGATGCTATTAAAGAAAAGAAGCAAACTTTTTATAGTAAATAACAGATAACAATGCTGCAACAGATAAAGCCTTGTGCAGCAGGCAGCAGCTCTGTTTAGAGTTTACATACTAAAAATGCCTTTCTAGAACTAAAATGCAGTTTTTAAAGAAAAAAAAAAAAAACAGGAAAGGCAAGAAAGAAAAGAAGAGAGAGAGACAAGAAAGATTTGGCCCAGCAAGGACATCTTAATAGTGATTTCTTTAGACTTTGACATTTGTACCAGGGTATTCTTACCTGCTCTCTTCTTTTAGCTTCTTGGCTGCCTGTGTTGATAACTTAATCTGCAAGTCAAGTCTCTGCAGGAAATCTCTGGCTGATACTTCCTCAGGTTGCACAGGCTGAACATCAGATTCTTGAGGACTGGGAGGAGGGAGGTCTTCCCCGGCCACCACTGGCTCCTCTTCCTGAGAAAAACTGTTACCAACAATTTCATTTTCTGGAGAATCAATGGAGTTAAGTCCATTAAACAACAAAGGCTTCTCTGATATAACTGGGATGTTCAAAGTTTTCTTCAGAAATATACAGTCATTGGTAAACAGTTTATTGGCCCTTTTAATCTGCTCCATCTAAAACATAAAAAAGGAAACACAGAGTTACATATGACCAAGTCAACGAGTAAGGTTTATTATATAACAACTACCAATATTCATAAGCAAAATGTACACAATGCTTTCTTGGGATCTGAGACTCTTCATTCAGGTTCGGTAACCTTCCCAGATATCTCCAGTTATTTCAAGAGATGTTGGAAAATTGTTTCCCGATTTTAAAAAAGGACAGACTAATTTTTCCCCACTATACTATTTCTACTACAAGGCAGCTTTTAATATCAGTGGACTTAAATCTCGGAAGTTTAAAAATGTAAAATATTTAGCACTTAATAAATTCCATTCTTGTTTTAACATTTCTATTATCTGATTTTTTAAAAACTTACCATGGCTGCTGTTTTACTTATGGAGTGCTTCCCATGTCTCTAGAACTGTGCTTAGTAAATACAGTTACTGTATGAACATGAGCTTGTTACTTATCTCATTGATCCTTTCTCCTCATGTGTAAGACAGGAACCATCTACTTTTCGCAGGGTTATTGCAAGGATTAAATGAGAGCTTATATACCCACTCACATCGAGGAGATATATATCTATATACATGAGATCACATATATATATATATATATGAAATATATATGTATATATCAAATATATATTTGATATGTATATATCAAAAAAGATATATGAGATATATATATGAGAGAATAGATACAAATATATGTACATTCTATACATATATCCCCATATATATCTATATGGAAAGAGAGAGAGAAAGTAGTAATTAGAGTATCTGGCAGTGGATGGTACTTACTACTCTCCATTTTCCAATGAAGAAATCAAAACACAAAAGAGATGGTAGATTTGACCAAGCACATACGGCTCTTTAAACGTTTAAACTGGGATTTTTGTCTGACTCCAAAGTCCACACAACATCTGGATTAAAGTGCACAACTAATGAAACCACATTATGGGGAGCCTTTAATGCCAAATGAATTCTGAGTAAACACAAAAAAAATTGTATTTCTACTTCAAAAAACCTGCAAAACCAACAGTCAACTAAGTGGACCCTGTTCTTCCTGCTTTGTTATAAGTTGATTCCATGCAAATCATACATGTAAAGCTTTCTTTTTTCTTCTAAAGGTACTCCATTAAAGGAATGAGATTTTTAAAAAGGATGGTCTTTTGTGTTCTAGTTTCTAGTTTAAGGAGAAAGAGAACATAAACATGGGTGGGTGCCTTTTAGAGACAAAATTTAAAACTAAAAATCCAAAGTATATCTGGTCTAGTTCAGGTTTGAGAGGGTTAATAACTTGGACACTCTGCCCATAGCAGGTTCAGGTATATGCTATTTCACCTTTAGGGCCCCTAGATCTTGCCCCCAAGCATCCAACTGCTCCCTCTCTCTTAGTGCATAGGCTTCCAATGACACTAAGCCCTCCCTTGGCTCCAGAGTGAACATATGACTCATTCCTGCCCTGTGGAGCATCACAGGCTTTCGTGATAGATCACAGGCCCATGACAGAATCATTCAGACATGCAAAGAGACTTCTGCAGGGCGGTAGAGGGGAGCGATCTCTACTGTTTTCTGCCAGAGGGAGATAGGCTGGAGATGCTGGCAGTCATCCTGGCACCTTGTGGAATCTGATGCTACAGCTACCTTAGAAGTGAGCATTTGGACTTCTGGATCACAGCCTGAAGACAGAACGTGCTCACTTCCAAGAGCCACTAAACTCCACTTGGAGTTTGTTTTTTGTTTAGGCCAATTTGAGTTAGGTTGTCTGTCACTTGTAGCTGAAAGAGCTCTTGCTGATACAGTGCCCTTTGAAATGCTTCTCAGAAGGGGACTATGATTGCTGATAGTCATTGCTTCCTGGGAATAACGATGGAAGACAGAAACAGATGGGAACACCAGGATCCAAACTGCTGAGCAGAGCTAGGAACTGCAAGAGTACACTATGAATTCTTTCAGGGCAAGAACTGGTTATTGCTATAGGCTTCCTGGTCTGACACAGATCTCATATGCACTAAGTGCTCAGGATGGATGGATGGATGGATGGACAGATGGATGGATGGATGGATGAATGACTTAACACAGGTCAAAGGAGTGGGCACGGAAAATGAAGTAATCAGAAATGGGTAGTAAGTTGTCTGTTGGGCTGCTTACTCTCCTTTCAAACCCACTCTCCCCTCCCAATCCATTCCCCACTCTTCTTGGACTTGTTCTAAACCCTAGGAGGCTGACTTTTTAAGAACTGCATTACCCAGGCCTCCTTGTCCTCGGAATTCCAGTTGGTTTTCCAACAGCAGCAGAACGACCTTACCATAACCAGTGGCTGCATTCCTCTCTGGTGAGAGTTCCTATCAGGAGTCCCAGATCCAAGGCTCCAGATCTTGCCAGTGTTCCCTTGGCCCTTCAGGCCTAGGGGTAATGTCTCCCTACTATTGCTAGTCTCTGGGTGCTTCACCTTCCCTTATTGGTTCCCTCAACCATGCTCACACTCAGTGAATGTCCCTTCATTAAATTCTCTTCGGCCACATCCTCTGAGAGTGTTATCTGTATTCTGCTGGGATGCTGACAGATACATCTATCATATGGAGCACAATGGGCCATCAAGGCCAAGCAAGGGGCCTACAGAGGACTAGACAAGGTGACTGAGTCAGAGGCTGTGTGCAGTCAGGGAGTCCATAAGCAGTGAAGGGCAAGGCTCCCCTGGCTTCTGTACATACTGCTGCATAAGTGACTCACTATAACTGGTCCACAAGCTTGCTGAAGTCAGGGGCTTTACTGTCTTCATCTCAATGTCATTAGTAAGCATTTAAGATGTATGTGGACCTTTATGGTCTAGACTCTAAGATGATACATGAGATGCCAGAGTCAAGGACACCAGGGATATCCAGACACAGTTAGCATCAAGGTGGGAACCAATCTAAGGACAGGGGCAGATTTGAGTCTTGAGTTTAATACAGGATAGTACTCAGAAGCAAGGTTTCAGGGGCCATACTTTCTGGGTTCACATCCTGGCTTTCCCATTTTCTAACCATTCCCTGTCTGTTTACTATCAGTAAAGTAAGGATAGTAATAGTTCCTTCATCTCCCTATATCATTGTGAATATTAAATGAATTAATTCATGTAAAGTATTTAGAATGACATATGGGCTGAGTGCAGAGGCTCATGCCTGTAATCCCAGCACTTTGGCAGGCCAAGGTCAGGAGTTTGAGACCAGCCTGACCAATACAGCAAAACCTCATCTCTATTTAAAAAAAAAAAAAATCAGCCGGGCATGGTGGTGCATGCCTGTAATTCCAGCTACTTGGGAGCCTGAGGCATGAGAATCACTTGAATCCGGGAGGCAGACGTTGCACTGAGCCGAGATCACACCATTGTACTCCAGGAATACATACACACACACACACACACACACAAACACACACACACGGCACACAAGAAGTACTCAAAAGTGTCAGCAATTATTATCATTAAATTTAATTAAAAGTAAGAAAGCATCAGGTAAGGGCAGATTCTAACATGTAATCAGCAAATGAGAAGGAAGAAGGTAGAAATTTTCTCCCACAAAATATTGTTTCTCAGCCAAGCATGGTGGCTCACTACTGTAATCCCAGCACTTTGGGAGGCCGAGGCAGGTGGATCACCTGAGGTCAGGAGTTCAAGACCAGCCTAGCCAACATGGTGAAACCCCATCTTTACTAAAAATGCAAAAATTAGCTGGGCATAATGGCAGGTGCCTGTAATCCCAGTCACTAGGGAGGCTGAGGCAGAAGAATCGCTTGAACCTGGGAGGCGGAGGTTGCAGTAAGCCAAGATTGTGCCATTGTACTCTACCTTGGGTGACAGAGTGAGACTCCATCTCAAAAAAAAATGGTTTCTGCCCCAAAATAAGACTATATAGGGAAAATTTCACATGGATAAGCCCAGATGAATACCATAATATATTGTCACTGCTTTGAGGTGTCACAAAAGACTTTGAATAGGTTTTTCAAAAGGTAATGAAAATCTTAACCTGTTCTTTACAAGCTATGGCTTAGGCCAAATGTGTAGGCTCTAAACTCTGTCACCCATGAAGAAATATGAAATCAGACATGCAAAGAGCCAGGAATAAAAGCATTCCATCTAGAAAAAGGAGCAGCAAACGCCCCAGAGCAGGAAAAAAATCACGTGGCTAAAGTGTAGGGCGTAATAAGCAAACTTCCAACCAGGCAGGGCCTTGGGTTCCAAGCTAAGGAATTTGGAATTTATTTAAAATGTGATGAGAAGCCACTGGACGGTGAAGGCAGGGAGTGGCATGATCTGATCATAGTTAAAGATCACTTCCGCACCTGGATGCAGAAAATGAATTAGCAGCTGGGTGTAGAAAACGAATTAGCAGCTGGGTGCAGAAAATGGATTAGCAAGAAAGAGGCACCTGCCATAGTACAGACAACAAACTGAAAAATCCAAAATGGTGAAATGATGTTTTCTTTTGCTTTGATATGTTTTTAATTTATTTTATCTTTATTGTTTTTGAGGTAGAGTCTCACTCTGTCGCCCAGGCTGGAGTGCAGTGGCACGATCTCGGCTCACTGCAACCTCTTCCTCCCAGATGAAAGCTATTCTCCTGCCTCCGCCTCCTGAGTAGCTGGGATTACAGGTGCATGCCACCATGCCTGGCTAATTTTTTGTATTTTTAGTAGAGACAGGCCTTCGCCATGTTAGCCAGGATGGTCTTGATCTCCTGACCTCATGATCCACTTGCCTCAATTTCCCAAAGTGTTGGGATTACAGGCATGAGCCACCGCACCCGGCCTGCTTTGGTATCTTTTATACTTCTGTCTGAACATAGATGGGTCTGCTGTTCTGGCAATTTCACTTCACATAAAGCTAAGAAAAGTCATCATCCAATCCAAGGAAGAGCTGGAAAACTCTATAGCTTTCCTACCTACCCTCTGTTCAACATTTCCTAAGATCCAATTAATGCTGAGACTAGAAAGTGTGTCCTTTCAAACTGATGTAGGACTATCCTCTGTTTCTTAGGGATGGATGAATGGGAGTGGGGAGGTACATCAATCAATGCTTTCATTTCAAAAGTCTCCCTTAATCTAGATTGAATAGTATGACTCAGTGAAGTATAAATTTACTGTGTAGTCAGTAAGAGACAGATTATAGAATAAGGAAAGTAATAGCCAAAGGGTGGTCACAAGTTCAATCATGGTGAAATTAGGTAGAACAAATGCCATCAATAACTTAAAACAACATACTGAAAATGACTCCCCAGCCAGGCGTGGTGGCTCATGCCTGTAATCCCAACACTTTCGGAGGCCAAGGCAAATGGATTGCTTGAGCCCAGGAGTTTGAGACCAGTCTGGGTAACACAATAAAACTCCATCGCTACCAAAAAGTATCCCCCAAAACATTTAGCTGGGTGTGGTGGTGCACCCCTATAGTTCCAGCTACTCGGAGGCTGAGGCAGGAGAATCGCTTGAGCCTGGGAGGTCAAGACTGTAGTTAGCCAAGATCTTGCCACTGCGCTCCAGGCCAGGTGACAGAGCAAGATCCTGTCTCAAAAAAATTTTTTTTAAATAAAATAAAATACAATGATTCCCCTGTGAAGGAAATTCACAAAGCATCCTTCTAGAAGATACCTTAAGAGCAGGCTGCTGAGTAAGGTCAAGAACTCTTCCCATCTTAGACCAGCATCATCAGTCCACCTACCTAATAGTGAATGCAATTCTCAAAACTTCTTTTTCCTTCCTCTCCATTCCTTAAAAGATATAAGCTGATCCAAAAACGTTTCAGGATACATAATAACATGTACATAGCACTGTGTGGCTTGCAGAATGTTCTCACATACGCATACAGCTCTCACGTGATTATTAGTTTGCAGAAAACAGACTTAAATATTAAATCATTCTCCCAAGATTCACCCCCACATCTGTCTCCTGTTACGTTCTAAGTGTTGATGGCAATGAGACCAGACCCCTCCATTGCTATGTGTTCATGAGAAAAAGGCTTTTCTTCCTTCCCCACACTGTCACAAAAGTACATGAGATTCTATTTGTGGCAAAGGTCCAAAAAAGGCAAATGTATAGATTAGAAAGCATATTGGTGGTAGTCTAAGACTGAAGAAGGAAACAAAGAGTGAGAGGAATGGATGGGCATGGGGATCTTTTCAGGGTGATGAAACGTTCTAACATTGAATTCCAATAATGGCCTCACAACTCTGTAAATTTAAAGTCATTGAATTGTACACTTAAGATGGGTGAATTTTGTGGTATACAACCTCAATAAAGGTGTTTAAAAAAACAATGAGAATCTACAAAAACCCCGAATGACTAAAGGCTACTTTGCCATACCTCTCACTTCTGGTGGCACTATTTATAGTTATCTTCTCTTTAGCAAGGGACAGCAATCTCTATCAGCAGCAGGGGTTAAAGTTATGAACACTAAAGATTTATGTGCACCTAGGATTCTAAATCACAACGTTTATTCTCTCTAAAAATGACAATCATTTCACCTTTTCTCAGCAAGGTAACTTTTGTTAGTGGAAACATTAAGCAACAACTTGGCTTAGCAGCGAATTGGCAGAGGAAGAGAGAATCCTGGGAATAAAACTGGCTAGGAAGTAGCTGACGGTACTGCAGGGTGAGGTGGCCTCTGGAGAGGGAAAAAGACAGGCAAACTGCCTGGAGGAAGCAAAGAGAAAAAAGAAAGAGTGTATGCAAATAATAGGTCCTCCTGGCTGCCTCCTTTCCACTTTCAGTTTCTACATGGCTCTCTGGAGGTTTCTCCAGGGTTTCTGCACAAAAATTTACGGTGGCAGCCTGGAGTTGATCAATTTCCTCCAGAGGCTTGACTTCAACTGGGAGGAGCCAGGATCACTGAAAAAGCAATAGCTAAATCAAGAATACAGAGTTAGGGAAGGAGTCTTAACGTCCCAGAGGAGATAAACACGCCCAGGGGAATGCCAGTCCAAGCAAGTTTACATCTGAGGTTTGAACTATATTTAACAGTTACTCAACCCACCCCAAATAGTTTCAGTTTCCCAGACCCACTTCCTCAAATGCCTCTTCCTCTGGCAGAGCTGCTCAAGCCTAAACTTATATGTCACTCAATGTAAAGACCCACTGCTGGTGGAGGGGAGGAGACAAACACTGAGCACCAGCAAGGGCAGCAGTCTTTTATAGATTTGAGAATGAGCCTCAAACCAAATCTTGCTGTTCAAGTCTTCAGCAGGCCGTACCTCTTCACTCAGCCCTTGCCCTGGGTCCTGACTTCCAGTGTCTGTTGGGCTCCATGGCTGGCTATTTCAAACCAGTCAAGCTTTCCGGTGGATGAAGAGTCCACATGTATGTGGAGAACTCACAACATGCCAGGCTCCAGGCTAGCCATGGAAGATACAAACATCAATCAAACAAATTCCCTGGCTTCTCAAGTAGCTAGAAGCTACTAGAAAGCAGTAGCTGAAAAACTCACCATGAATAAAAAGAGAACAACATGTATTATCTTCCAGCCCCAGCATCTAGCCCAAGGTCTCAAACCAACCAGGCTCAACAGAAGTTGGTTATGAAAATAATGAATGCCAGTTTTTAGTGGCTATCAATGACTAAAAAAGTGATGGTAGGAAAGAGTCATAATGATCATTCCTAAGTCACTAGCAAAAGAACTTGGGTCTATCAGGTGTCACACCTAGCCAGCTTCTTGAAACTCCACATTCTTCTTTCCCATCCCCAGGATGCCCAGGCCCATCTCTAGGGGAGAGACATTCAAACTAAACAGTAAACAAACAAGCAGAACATTTACAGCGTATCAGCAAATCATCCGGACCCCAGCCACATCTCACCACCTCCTTCCTTCTCTACTGCTTTGGTCCGAGCTGCTATCCTTTCCCACCTGCATTATTACAAAAGTCATCATCTTATCTGGTTTCCTGGCTTGGTACTAGCTTCCCTACAAACTATTTTTAAAGCAGCAGCCAGAGTAATCCTTTTAATGCACAAGTCAGATTATGTCACTCTTCTGCTCAAACCCCTTAAATGTATCCCAACTCAGAGAAAAAGACAAAGTCCTTACAATGGTCTTCAAGGTCCAAAGTGATCTAGTCCAACTATACCCCATTGCATTCTAAGCACCAGCCACAGTACTCCTGGAAGGTGCCAATTATGTTCTCACCTCAAGGCCTTTGCACCACTGGTTATTCCTTCTGCCTGGAATGTTCTTCACCAGATATCTGCACAGCTCCCTCCCTCACCTCCTTCTCAGCAAGGCCTTCCCTGGCCACACCATTTTAAATTCCAGCCATCTCCACGAGCCCTCCCCAACTTCCTCTCCTGCTTGATTTTTTTTTTCATTATGCTTATCAATATCTGACATGAGACATTTTATTTTTCTACTTACTGTCTCCACTAACTAAAATATAAGCTCTATGAGGACACAGATTTTTATTTACTCACTAATGTATCGCCAGAAAAGTAGCTCTGAGGGAAAGAAAAAAATTTGGATGAATGATAAATACTGTTAGGAAAATATGGCAGGGAGGTTGGGGAGGAGTGCTGGCGGACTGGGAAGAAAGGCTACAATTTGACATAGAGTGTGCAGAAAAGGCCTTAAGAATGAGATATTTAAGCAAAGACTTGATGGCCTTGAGGGAACAAATCACCCAGCCAGAATCAGCTCCATCATTCGCCCAGGGCCAGTGAAAAAAATGAAAATGTGAGGCCCTTGTTCACGAACTATTAAAAATTTCAAGAGATGACAGTAGAGCATTAAACCAAGTGTGAGGCCCTTCTAAGCATGGGGTCTTGTGCGACTGTGCAGGTCACATGCCCATGAAGCTGGTCCTGCATCCAGCTATTAGAGTAAGACACATGCAATGGCAAGTGCAAGAACCCTAAGGCGGAACAGTACTTTGGGAACAAGCAAAGCAGCCATGCTTGTTAAAAATACCGACTCTGGCCAGGTGTGGTGGCTCACGCTTATAAGCCCAACACTTTGGGAGGCCAAGGTGGGTGGATCATGAGGTCAGGAGTTGAAGACCAGCCTGGCCAACACAGTGAAACCCTATCTCTACTAAAAATACAAAAATTAGCCGGGCGTGGTGGCATGTGCCTAAAGTCCCAGCTACTCGCAAGACTGAGGCAGGAGAATAGCTTGAACCCGGGAGGCGGAGGTTGCAGTGAGCCAAGATCGCGCCACTGCACTCCAGTCAGGGTGACAAAGTAAGACTCTGTCTCAAAAACAAACACAAACAAACAAACAAAACAGAGACTCCTAGACTCCTTTTCTGGGTATTCCAATCCCATAGATCCAATGTCAGCTAGGATCCTTTATTTTTAGTTTGCCCCAGGGTATTCCTGTCCTGTCCAGGCAAATTTGAGGAACATGGATCTATTCTCACATCCTGAGATGTGCCCCGCTGCCAGTCCTTCAGCACCACCTCAGAAAATGGCTCCCAGCTTGTTCCCCTTGTAATCCAGGGCTGGCAACCAGGTCTCCATCTTCACCCCCTTGTCGGAGTCTCTGTTCTGGGAACTTCCTTGTACCTAGAGTAGGACTGGCTCTTAATCAGTCTTCCACCAAAGGACTGAAGTCCTGCCTGGACACCCAGCTGGGTGGCTGAGGCTGCCATGGAAAGATAGGCTTCCCTGAGAGTTTCTGCTCATCTATGCAAGATTGCCAGACATGATATGTTCAGGACAACTGTTTGCTGGACTGACTTAATTTCTAGGTGCACTGCCTTGGGTCTCTAAGCCCCCAGTATCTCATTTTTGACCTTTTAAAACAATCATTTAAATATGTAGATGATCTACATGTTGTAGATGATCTTGCCAGTCAACACTAGAAACCTAATTTGCTCAACTTCTTTCTGTTGAGTCAGGAGAAGAAAAATATTTTTCTGCCTTTACAGCTTCCACCTTTACTCACAGTGAGTAAACCTAATCAATATCTGCAGATGTTAGGCCAGTGCAGTGGCTCACACCTGTAGGCCCAACACTTTGGGAGGTGGAGGTGGGTGGACTGCTTGAGCACAGGAGTTCGAGACCAGACTGGGCAACATAGTGAGACCCCATCTCTACAAAAAATACAAAAATTAGCTGGGCATGTGGCTTGGGCCTGTAGTCCCAGCTACTCAGGAGGTTGAGGTGGGAAGATCACTTGAGCAGCGGCAGTCGAGGCTGCAGTGAGCCATGTTAGCACCACTGCACTCCAGCCTGGGCAACAGAGTGAGACCCTGTCTCAACAACAACAAAAAAATCTGAAGATATTAAAACAAAAATATCACTTCACTGTTATGGTAAGTATTATCACTGATTCTATATTACCAGTGGAGGAGTCTCTAAAAATTTTTATCATCTATAAGCCAGTGCCCAAAGTAATGAGAAATACATGTAACAAACCAGTGGTCCTCAACCAGGGGTAAGTTTGCCTCCAAGAGAACATCTGGCAATGCCTGAATAGGGGTCAGGGAGTGCTACTGGCATCTAGTGGGTAGAGACCAGAGTTGCTGCTAAATATTCTACACTGCACAGGACAACCCCGTACAACAAAGAGTTTTCTGATCTATAACACCAACAGTGCTGAGGTTGGGAAACCCTGTAATGAACTATGGGTCACTAGCAATTATAGTTCTTGATTCATTACACTTGTGTTTAACATCTTAAAATCAAAAGTCTTTATAAAAGCAATGAAAAATCTGATTTACACTTTAATTTTAAAAAGGAGTAATGAGGTTATGAGTAACAGGATCTATATTAGACATAACAGGGATTAGGAAGCATTTGATCAAAGGTGGAGAACTGCAGTGAACAGATGTATAGCAGTTATCTACAATCACCTCAGGTGAAACCACAGAGAGCTGTGGGTCACAGAGAGATTGCATGGGAAGAGAGCATGGGAAATAACACTCTTCTGCATATCATAGATTCCTAGGTGCAGTCACTAGCCTAGTAAGGCAAGATGCCGGAAAACCAGACAGAAAAGACTGTCCTTCTTCAGCAGCCAGGATGCTGAGAGAGCTCCTGATAAGACTAGGATAAAAATAAAAATGGATATCAAAAGTAATATCTAAAGAAGAGCAAATGCTTTATCACTGTTAATTCAAGCTGGTCTCAATGAATGATCATACTTGGAAAATATCCCTACCTCTCATCCACCTTCTCATCTGTAAAAAGATTAATTACACCTACCTCCTAGGCTTATTGTGAAAATTAAATAAGATAAAGATGAAACAAGACAAATGCAATGCCTGCCACACAGGAGGCAGTCAGCAGAGGGTAGCTACTGGTATTTCCCAACTTCACTTTCCTCCGGCTCTGACCCAAACCAGGCCCCATTAATGCACATGGAGAATTGTAGTTCTATGTTCACATTTACAGAACTCCCAAGACGGCAGAATGGGCATGATAAAGTCAATACATGACTGCACAGCAAGGTCCCTCTCAAAATATTTCAAAGAGAGAAGGACCTGATAGGTAAACACATACCAGCTTAAATATGCAAAATACATTCTCCTTCATACTGATTCTCCTTCATTCGGTAAATGGCCAGAAAGAGTTTCACTTTAAGAGAAAGATATAGATAAGATCCTCTTTCTTCCCACTGCTGTCTAAGGTACTTCGAGAAAGAACACTGAAAACTGATACAAAGCCCAAATGTAAAAAGGCCATCACGCAGCTCACAGTTAATTATAAGTAATTTTAATGAAACAATTTGTTCCCTCAGGTTTCCATGTTCTTCCCAGAGGTGTAATGCAATACACCCAAGACACACACACTTATAAATTTGTAATAAACGCAGCCCTCCAGCTCACCTACACCACAGTTCTTGGCTGCTGCTTAGCGACAGGTGTCACATTCGCGGTTGCCAGTGAGCCCAGAGGGTGTAATTTCACTTCTACATAAAGAGGCATAATCGATAGCACCAGAACCACCCAGTAGGAACAACTGCACCATTCCTGACTCATCACGGAGCTTGTTTTCACAGACAACAAAATTCACCTCAGTTGGGCTTTGCGTAAATATAGAGTGGAGTGATGGGGACTGCAAATCGGGTGAAAGTGGTTCCCGGGGATGCCAAAGCCCTAGTACTCTTTGGCCTCCCTCACGCGACAGATCTAGTCTGAGCCTGGGCGGGGCCCCGGGAACTGGATGCAGCTACCTAGGGAGGGAGCCCTGGCGACCCGCCCCACCCGCTGCAGGACCAGCTTGGGCGACCACTGCGGTGGCCAGCAGCGCGCGCTGAGCGAGCCCTGGGAGCCGAGTCGCCCGAAGACGCACGGCCGTCCCTGCGACTCCCTATCCCCCAAACCCCCACCCGCAGTCCCACCCCCACCCCCACCCGCACCCCGAGCCGCACCGCCTCCCGCGCGGGAGCTGCCAGCCCGGGCCGCGGCGGCGCGCCCTGCTCACCGTGACACCGTACTTGAGCGCGATGCCCTGCAGCGTATCGCCCGCGCGGACCCGGTGCTCCACATGGCGCTCGATGACGCCGGCGCCCAGCGGAGCCCGCACGCTGGCGGTGCTGCCGTACGAGCGGGTCTTGGTGCGGGCCAGGCTCAGCGACAGCTCGGCCTCCTCGGACTCGGAGCCGGAGCGCGAGCGCGGCGGCGGCGAGGGGGCCGAGGGCCGCGGCGCGCGGAGGCCGCCTTCCCGCAGGGATAGTGCGGGCGAGGAGTCCGCCATGGGTCCTGCCGAGGCCGCCGGGTCGGGGAGCTTGCCAAGGGGGTGGTGCCTCCTCCTCCTCCTCCGCCGCCGCCGCCGCCGCCGCCTCTTCCTCCTCACAGGGGCTGCAGCAGGCCGTTCCGCGGGGGCGGCGGGCGGGAAGCCGAGGCGGGGAGCCGCAGGCCGGGCATGGCGGCCGCCTCCTCCTCCGCGTCCTGCCTGCCGGGGCGTCCGCGGCACACGCACCCGCAAGGGGAAGAGCGAAAGTAGCTCCCGCTGCGGCCTGCCGGAACCGGGAAGACCCTGCGGAGCGAGGGAGCGGGGGCGCGCTGAAGCCCGCGGCCGTGGGGGCTAAGGGAGGCCCATCTGCAGGCGTCCTAGGCCCCAGGTGGACCCCTGCTCCATGCTCATAGAGCCCCGACAGAACCCTGCCCTGGCCACGGCCAAAAAAAAAAAAAAAAGCGTTGCTCTGCCTCCTTTATTTATTCCCCAGCAGGAACCAGCTCAGACCTTCAGGCTCTGCCAATGCCAAGGGTACTTCCCTCCCCCTACCCCGGTGACCTCAAAGTTCACGTCACAGAAAAACTTAAGATCATCAAACACACACAGACAGCTTCTCCAGGTCCATCTTAATAGCCGCAGAGCTCAGTCCTTTCAACATTGCACTAGGAGGGATAGTACTTCTAAGGCCTAATAGGTGGCCTCAAAATAACCCCCTAGTTGTTCGGGTTTCACACTTTGTATACTAATGCCAATTTAAGTCCTGGCTGCCTCAAAAGCCTGGCCACATACAATTCATTCTTCTGGCTCAGTAGTTGGAATTTACTATCTGCATTCATCTTCTTTTCCTCAGTTTATTCTTTGACACCCTGAAATCGCAACTCCCTGCCCCGTATTGCTATTAATATTATAACCACCAAAGACCTCTTATCTGTACTCTTCATCTGAACACCGTCTACTTTTGAACACCCTTTCAACACACTGTACACATTTACTAGCATCTAGTGCCTGGTTTCTGTTGTATTTTGGACAGCTCTCCAAGAAGAGGTACCTTGTAGGAAGGTCCGGAGCCAGGAGGTTTGATTCGTTGGCTGAAGTTTTGGTATGTTGCTGTGCTGGACAGAGGCAAAGCTAATACTGCTCAGGAGACAAAGGATGGGACAGGAGCAAGCTTCCACATCACCATCCCACTCAAAACTCCTACAATGGCTCTCTGGGGACAACAGCATTACTGAAAACCTACATTGGCGTTCAAGCTATTATTTCTATTTTTATTATTCATGTTCTGACCATACCCCATCTATAACTCATTCTGTATACTCCACATATTCCTGCCAAACAGAGCCTCTGAAACTGGCCTCCTTGTTCCTACTTTCATACCTTGCATGTTATTCCTTCCAATAGTAACACTCTTCCAGTACCCTCTACTACATTTTTTAAATCTTTAAGTTCTGTTTCAAATGATACATCCTCCATGAGATTTTTTCCTAATTCTTCCCAATGGTCCCTTTTTCCCACCTACCCAACTGTTATTGTTTCATCTTTGAACTCCAAGAGGTTTGTATTAATACTTCTGGTTTAGTATTTAACTCTCTGTGTTCTGTGTTTGTACTTGCATGTACATGCATGAGCTTGTCTTATCTCCTCCAACAGATACATGCTCCTGGGAGGCATAACTGGGTCGTACTCATCTTTTTAGCTCCAGCAGTGCCTAGCTCAGTGGGAAAAAAATAATAATAATAATTACAAGTGGTTGAATTGAAGTGTAGTAAAACGATCCTGAATGCTAGTTTGGATTGTTTTAGCATAAGTCTGCCACGCATGAACTTTTCGGTGGTATCTCGTGTGTCCATTTCAGGACCCAAGAGAGAGGCAGAATCTGTCTCAATATATAGACAAGATCTGGTAATGTTTCAAGAAAGAAGTGTCTTCCTTCAAAGAGTTTACAATCTAGGAATGAGATAGCATATAATGTTTTCCACTAAGAAAAAGTTTACTGCATGACTGAAAGTTTTTATCTGAAGATTAAAGAACTGAGCCGGCGCAGTGGCCCATTCCAGCACTTCGGGAGTCTAAGGAAAGAGGATCACTTGAGCCCAGGAGTTCAAGACCAGCTTAGGCAACATAGTGAGATCCATTTCTACAAAAAATACAAAACTTAATCGGGCATGTGGCATACTCCTGTAGTTCCAGCTACCTGAGAAACTGAGATAGGAGGATCGTTTAAGCCCAGAAGGCGATCTCTGCACTAAGCAGAGATCACGCCACTGCACTGCAGCCTCGGCAACACAGCGAGACCCTGGGGTTTTTTGTTTTGGTTTGGTTTTGGGGTTTTCCTTGTTTGTTTGTTTGTTTTGAGATAGAGTCTTGCTCTGTTGCCGAGGTTGGAGTGCAGTGGTGTGATCTCAGTTGACTGCAACCTCTGCCTCCCAGGTTCAAACAATTGTCCTGCCTCAGCCTCCTGAATAGCTGGGACTACAGGTGTGCGCCACTATGCCTGGCTAATTTTTTGTCTTTTTAGTAGGGATGGGGTTTCATCATGTTGGCCAGGCTTCTCTCAAACTTCTAACCTCAAGTGATCGATCAGCCTCGGCCTTCCAAAGTGCTGGGATTACAGGCCTAAGCCACCATGCCTGGCCCTGTTTTGTTTATTTGTTTTGTTTTGTTTTGTTTTAAAGAACTGGGTTACATGAGGTGTTATTAGATGTTCATTGTTTTCCTTCTTAAACCAGAACTTCAAAATTGTTTTAATATGTATCTACCTACAACATAGAAGTTCATCACAATTAATGATGAAACATTAAAAGCATTTCCTTTGAAGGGAAGGATAAGAAAAGGAAGCCTATTACTGCCTCTATTTAACATTGTTTTGAAGGTCTTTGCCAATGCAATTTTAAAAAGAAGAAAGGAAAATGAAGATTGAAAAGAAATAAACAAACTGTTGTTTACAGATAGTAGCCAATACTAAAATGTTTACAGGCAACACAGATAATGACTACATTAGAACTGCTCAAACAAGAGTTCACCAAAGTTACAAGATACAAGATCAATATAAAAACATCAATTGCATGACTCAATAAGAAAATATAAGTGTGAAAAAGATGACATTCCAGATACCATCAAAAATACCTAGGAATAAATTTAACAAAAGAAAATTGTTCCTGGTGGAGTAGGAGCAAAAAAATTTTTAAGGTAATAAATAAATAAAAAGATAAAAAATAAAAGAAAGAAAAGTGTGCCTTGTATGGAAAATATAAAACTTTTTTGAAGTACATAAAAGAAATATAAAAGCAGAGATATACCATGTTTGTGAATGGGAAATGCAAAATAATGAAAGTATCATTTTCTTTACAAACTAATGTTAAATTCGTTAAAATTCCAAACAAAATTTCTATAGGAGTCTTCAAAGGGCATGACAGAGTTATCCTGAAATTCATATGAAAGATAAAGCACTAACAAGAGCCAAGGCATTCCTGAAGAAGAATTAGGAAACAGGGTTACCGTCATAGCCATCAAGACTTAAAAACTATGAGAACTAAAGCAATGTGGGACTGGTGCTGAGACAGAAAAACATAATAAAGGGACAATGAAGTAAGCCAGTAAACAGATTCAAATACATTGGAGAACTTAATCTATAACAGACATAAAGTTACGTATTCAATAAATGTTGCTGGAACAATTAGTTTTCTGTGAGAGAAGATGAAATTAGATCCCTGCCTTATACTATACATCAAAATCAATTATAGATTGATTAAAGACAGAATTGGGAAAAACAAACTTTAATGCTTTTGCAACAATATTTTTATAACCGTGGGATAGTAAAAGATTTTTTAAACAAGATACCAAAATCATATCACATAATTCATCCATTTAAAGTGTATAATTCAATGCTTTTCTGCATATTTATGTTACATTACTAATTTCTTGAATTGTCACAAATATACCTAACACAAAATTCACCATTTTAACTATTTTTAAGCATATAATTCAGTAACATTAAATATACTCATGACCCGGGTGGTGACTCTTGCCTGTTATTCCAGCACTTTGGAAGGCCAAGGCAGGTGGATTGCTTAAGGCCAGGAGTTCAAGACCAGCCTGGCCAACACTGCGAAAGCCCATTTCTACTAAAACTACAAACATTAGCCAGGTGTGGTGGCAGGTGCCTGTAATCTCAGCCACTTGGGAGGCTGAGGCACAAGAATTGCTTGAACTTGGGAGGTGGAAGTTGCAGTGACCCGAGATCACAACACTGCACTCCAGGCTGGGTGACAGAGGGAGACTCTATCTCAAAAAAATAATAATTAAATATATATATATATACACACACACACACACATACACACACACACATATTATATATATATTCACAATATTATGCAACTATCACCATTTCCAAAAGTTTGTCATCACTCCAAAAAGAATTTTTTTTTTTTTTTGAGACAGTGTCTCGCTCTGTCACCCTGACTGGAGTGCAGTGGTGCAATCTCCACTCACTGCAACCTCCACTTCCCAGGTTCAAGCGATTTTCATGCCTCAGCCTCTCAAGTAGCTGGGATTACAGGTGTGCACCACCACACCTAGCTGAAATTTGTATTTTTAGTAGAGATGGGGTTTCACCATGTTGGCCAGACTGGACTTGAACTCCCGACCTCAGGTCATCTACCCACCTCAGCCTCCCAAAGTGCTGGGATTCAAAAAGAAATTTTTAACTATTGAGCAATAACCACATTCCTGCCTTCCTCAGTCCCTGGTCACCTCTAATCTACTTTCGGTCTTATTAATTTGACTCTTGTAGATAGTTCATAAGTGGAAGCATACAATATTTTTCCTTTTGTGTCTGCCTTATTTTACTTAACATAATGTTTTCAAGGTTCATCCATGTTGTAACATGTATCATGTTGAGTTTTGGGGAGCTCTTTGTATATTTTGAATATAAGTCCTTTAGCAGAGACGTAGTTTTTAAATAATTGTTTCCCAGTCTGTGGCTTGCCTTTTAAATCTTTTAACAGGGTCTTTCTCAGAGCAGGAGTTTTTAACTTCAATAAAGGCCAACTTACTCGCTGGGTGCAGTGGCTCATGCCTGTAATCCCAGCACTTTAAGAGGTTGAGGCAGGAGAATCCCTTGAGGTCAGGAGTTTGAGACCAGCCTGGCCAAAATAGTCATACTTTTTAGTCTCTACAAAAAAAATAGAAAGACTTAGCCAGTTGTGGTGGCACATGCCTGTAGTCTCAACTACTCACAAGGCAGAGATGGGAAGATTGCTTGAGACTAGGTGTTTGAGGCTGCAATGAGCCATGATCGCCCCACTGCACTCCAGCCTGGGGGACACAGTGAGACTCTGACTCAAAAATACATACATACATACACACATACATAAATGTTTCTAACTTGAGAACTTCTATTTTGTCTTTCATGGATCATACTTTTGGTGTTGCTTATAAAAGTACAACCTAGATATTCTATGTTATTTTCTAGAAGTTTTATAGTTTTGCGTTTTACATTTACTTCTGTGATCAATGCATTTCCCCCTCCTTTTTTTGAGATGGGGTCTCACTTTATTGCCCAGTCTGGTCTCAAATTCCTGGGGTCAAACCATCTTCCCACCTCAGTCTTTTGAGTAGCTGGGAGTACAAGCAAGCACCACTGCACCCAGCAGGCTGATTCATCTTGAGTTAATTTTTGTGAACAGTATAAGGTCTGTGTTTAGATTCATTGTTTTACATGTGGATGTCTAGTTATTTCAGCAACATTTGCTGAAAAGACTATTTTTTCTCTATTAAGTTGCTTTTGCTCCTTTGTCAAGAATCAGTTAACTATATTTGTGTGCGTCTATTTCTGGACATTCTATACTGTTCCATTGATCTAACTGTCTATTGTTTCACGAATACTACAGTGTCTTTATTACTGTAGCTTTATAGTAAGTCTTAAAGTTGGGTAAGTCCTCTGAATTTGTTCTTCTTCAGTATTGCATTGGCATTTCTAAGCCTTTTACCTTTCCATACAAACTTTGGAATCAATTTGCCAATATCCACAAAATAACTTGTGATTTTGACTGGGATTGCATTGAATCAATAGATCAAATTGTGAAGAATTGAGCCTTCCTATCTGTGAACATGGAATACCTCTCCATTTATTCATATCTTCTTTTATTTCTCTCATCAGTTTTGTTGTTTTCCTCACATAGATATTGTATGTATACCTAAGTATTTATTTGTTTCTGTCTGTTTCCTTTTTTCTTTTTTGGTGCTAATGTAAGAGACATTGTGCTTTTAATTTCAAATTCCAATTACAGGAAAGCAGTTGTTTTTTCTATAATAATCTTGTATCCTACAATCTTGTTATAATCAGTCATTTGTTCCAGAGTTTGGATTTTTTGTTTTGGGAGGGTTTTGGGGCTTTTTGGACAATTCTTTGGGATTTTCTACATAGATAATCATGTTATCTATGAACAAAGACAGTTTTGTTTCTTCCTTCTCAATCTGTAGATCCCTTTTCCCCCTTATTGTCTTATTGCATCTGCTAGGACTTCCAATACAATGTTGAATAGAGGGTGGCAGGGGATACCCTTACCTTGTTTCCAATCTTGGGGGAAAAGCATCTAGCTTCTCACCATTAAATATAATGTTGGCTGTAGAGGTTTTCATAGATGTTCTTTATCAAATTGAGGAAGTACCCCTCTGTTCTCAGTTTGCTGAGGACTTTTTAGCATGAACAGATGTTGAATTATGTCAAAAGTTTTTTCTGCATCTATTGATATAATCATATGACATTTTTCCTCTTTAGCCTGTTGATGTAATAGATTATATTAATTAATTTTTGAATGTTGAACCAGCCTTGTTTACCTGGAATTAATCCTACTTGATTGTGGCATATAATTCTTTTTTTTTTTTTTTTTTTGAGACGGAGTCTCGCTCTGTCGCCCAGGCTGGAGTGCAGTGGCCGGATCTCAGCTCACTGCAAGCATAATTCTTTTTATCAAATGTTGGATTCAATTTTTTAATATTTTGTTGAGGACTTTTACATGTATATTCATGAGAGATATTGGCCTGTAATTTTCTTTTCTTGTAATATTTTTGTCTGGTTTTGGTATTGGAGCAATGCTGGCATTATAGAATTAGTTAAGACGTGTTCCCTCTGCTTCTGTTTTCTGAAAGAGATTGTGGAGAATTAGTATCATTCTTCCTTAAATGTTTCATAGAATTCACCAGCTCAACCTGAGTTATGATAAATGAAATAGAGACTAGAAAAACAACAAGAAAGTCAACAAATCCAAAAGTGTATTCTTTGAAAAGATCGACAAAATTGACAAACCTTTACCTAGACTGACCAAGAAAAAAAAAGAGAGAAGATTCAAATTACTAAAATCAGAAATAAAAAAGAGGATATTACTACTGATCTTAGAGAAATAAAAAGGATAATAAAGAATGTTATGAACAACTGTATGACAACAAATTAGATAAATAAAGTGAATGAATTCCTAGAAAGACATGAACTAACAAAACTGACTCAAGAAGAAATACACAATCTGAATAGACGTAGAACAAGCAGAGATTGAATGTGTCATTTTTAAACCTCCAACAAAGAAAAGCCAAGACCTAGATAGCTTCATTGATGATTTGTACCAAACATTTAAAGAAAAACTAATATTAATCTTTGCAAACACTTCCAAAACATAGAAGAACACTTTCTAACTCATTTTATAGTGCCAGTATTACCTTAGTACCAAAACCAAAGACATAACAAGGAAAAAAAACTATAGACTAATACTTCTTACGAATGTAGACACAAAAATTCTCAACAAAATACTAGCAAACTAAATCTTGCAACATGTAGAAAGGATTATCTACCATGACCAACCGGGATTTATCCCAGGAATTACTGGTAAATTTAACACCTGAAAATCAATGTATTACAATATATTAACAGAATAAAGGGAAAAACAATCCAGAGACCCCTCTCAACAGACACAGAAAAACTCTTTGATGAAATCCAGCACCCTTTTGTTATAAGAACATTTAACAAAGTGGGAATAAACAGGAATTCCCTCAAACTAATAAAGGATGTTTACCAATGAACACCATCCAGAAAGTTACACACACACAAACACACACATACAAACACACACAAACAGAATGGGAGAAAACATTTGCAAATCACATATCTGATAAGGGACTTGTGTCTAGAACATATAAAGAACCTTTATATATCAATAGCAATAAGACAAATAGTCCAACTAAAAAATAAAATAGGCAAAGGATTTGAATAGACATTTCTCCAAAGAAGATATAAAATGGCAAGTAAACACACGAAAACATGTTCAACATCATTAGTCATTTGGGAAATCATTACAATCACAATGAGATACCACTGCACACTCACTAGGATGGCTATAATTTTAAAAAGGCGTTAACGAGTGTTAGCGAGGATGTGGAGAAATTGGAATTTTCACCCATTGCTGGTTAGAATGCAAAATGGTGCAGCTACTTTGGAAAACAGTTTGGTGGTCCCTCAAAATGCTTCATATAAAGTTACCATATGACACAGTAATTGCACTCCTAGATATATACCCAAGAGAAATAAAAACATATCTGTACAAAAAATTGTATATGAGTGTGCATAGCAACATTATTCATAACAGCCAAAATGTGGAAGCAGTCTAAATGTCCATTAACTGATGAACAGGTGAACAAAATGTGGTCTATCCATACAATGAATTTATTTGGCCATAAAAAAGAATAAAGTACTAATATGTATTACAACATGAATGAACCCTAAAAATATTATAATTAGGGAAAGAAGCCAGTCATAAAATACAACATGTTGTATGATTCCATTTACGTGACATGTCCAGAATAAGCAATCTAGAGAAGACAAAAAATAAATTTGTGATTGCCAGGGTCTGGGTGTGTAGGGGGAATGAGGAGTGAGTGCTAACATGTTTGAGGTTTCTTCTGGAGTTTTGAAAACGTTCTAAAGTTATAATAGATTGGGTGATAGTTACACAACTCTGTGAATATACGAAAAACCATTGAACTGTGCATTTTTAAAAGGTGAATTTCTGATATGTGAAATATGTCTTAACAAAACTGTATTTAGAGAGAGAGAGAGAGAGAGAGAATGGTTTAATAAAGCTCCATCACTCAGCTTCAACCATTATCAACTCACGGCCAATCATTTCATCTAAACCCCACCCCACCAATCTACCCCATCTCCCACACGGGATAATTTTTAAAGTAAATTCCTGATATTATTTCTTCTGTAAATCATCAGTTTATTGCTCCAAAAAGTAAGGACTCTTCAAAAAACTAATCATGATACTGTTATCACATCCAAAAAAATTTTTAAATAACACCTTAGTCCAGGTGCAGTGGCTCAGGCCTGTAATCCCAACCCTTTGAGAAGCCAAGGTAGGCAGATCACTTGAGGTCAGGTGTTCACGACCAGCCTAGCCAACATGGTGAAACCCTGTCTCTACTAAAAAAAAAAAAAAAAAAAAATACGAAAATTAGGCAGGCGTGGTGGCACACGCCTGTAGTCCCAGCTACTGGGGAGGCTGAGACATGAGAATTGCTTGAACCCAGGAGGCAAAGGTTACAGTGAACCGAGATCACGCCACTGCACTCCAGCCTAGGCAACAGAGTAAGACTCTGTCTCAAAACAACAACAACAACAACAACAACAACAACAAAACTGTAATCCCGGCACTTTGGGAGGCCAAGGCAGGTGGATCACCTGAGGTCAGGAGTTTGAGACCAGCCTGACCAACATGGAGAAACCCCATCTCTACTAAAAATACTAAATTAGCCAGGCGTGGTGGTGCATGACTGTAATCCCAGCTACTTGGTAGGCAGAGTCAGGAGAATCACTTGAACCCAGGAGGTGGAGGCTGAGGTGAGCCAAGATCGCGCCATCGCACTCCAGCCTGGGCAACAGGAGCAAAACTCTGTCTCAAAATAATAATAATAATTTTTAAAAACAGTCTTTAATACAATCAAATATTCTGTGTTCACACTTTCCCCAATTGTCTCATTAATGTGAAATTTTAACAGCTGTTTTTTCAAATTAAGATCACACAGTACATTTTGTTATTTGTCTCTTGAATTTCTGTGTGTCTATAAGCTTTCTCTCCTTTTATTTTTCTTGCAATTTATTTATTGAAGAAACAGTTGTTTGTCATGTAGAGCTTCCTATATTTTGGATTTTGCTGATTGCATCACTGTGGTATCATTTAACATGATCATGATTACATAGTAATTAGCTTTTAGATGTTTGCTGTCAATTATACTACACATACGATTTAATTCATAATTCATCAACATAGTCGCTGCTCCTTTTAGTCCTTACAATCCACCATATCCTTTGAAGCATCCTTGACACAAATTATCTCATTTAGTCTTTCTAATAACCCTATGTGGTATTATTATCCTCAATTTAAGAGATGAAGACGGCCAGGTGCAGTGGCTCATGCCTGTAATCCCAGCACTTTGGGAGGCCAAGGCAGGTGGATCACAAAGTCAGGAGATTGAGACCATCCTGGCCAACATGGTGAAACCCTGTCTCTACTAAAATACAAAGAATTAGCCAGGTGTGGGGGCAGCGCCTGTAGTCCCAGCTACTCAGGAGGCTGAGGCAGGGGAATCACTTGAACCCAGGAGGCGGAGGTTGCAGTGAGCCGAGATCACACCACTGCACTCCAGCCTGGTGACAGTATCCAAAAAAAAAAAAGAAGAAGAAGAAAATGAGGCTTAAGAGAGGTTACAGAAACTTGGCCATAGTCAATCTGCCAGTAAATATCTGGGTTCAAACTCTCTGATGTTAAAACCCATGCTGTTATCTGTTATATGATAATATTCCATCACATTGCCTGTGGTTTGTGGTGGTTGTTTTTAATCAACTCTAGGAAGCAGTCTTTCAGTCCATTCAAAGAATGTACTTTCACATTTCATCTTTAACACTTAGGATGCTTTCAACTTCAAGTAACAGAAAACTCCATCTCAAATTGACTCAACAATAAGGTTGTTTATTATCTCATATAACAAGAAATCCAGAAGAAGGGCAGCACTGCGGCTGGTTGATGACTGACTTAACAACATGGCAGACCCAGATTAATTGTATCTCTTTACAATGGCCAGAACTGGGTCACATGTCCACTACTAAACTTTCAGAGGCCAGTTAAGAGGATCCCATTCCTCTTGTCTATGATAGATTTGAGAGTGTACCTCAGAAGCTGATAGAGTCACCTTTCCTAATGTGTAAACACCCACATAGGCTTCTATAAAGAAGAAGAGGAGGGTGGACTGAATTTTGAATAGACAACCAACAGTATCTACTACCTGTTCCTAATGAGGTATGCTACATATTCCACTGTGAATAATTAAAATACTTCATTATAACTGCCACATTGAACTTTTTTACTTTCTGTCATGTGACAATTACAGTCAATATATCAGCTTCTTCATTTACAGGAAGAAATGGTTACACAAGATGATATGTAAAGTCCCTTCCAGTTCCAGGAGTTCTGTTTCAATTTTACATTTTCATCTTCTAAAAAGCAAGTAGAAAAGTTACACCTACAAGATATGGTCCAGAAATGATAATGGGTTTCAACTGATAAGTCATTGGCATATTGACATCCTTTCTCCCTTAAAATAGGACATAAGCATCAGATATAAAGAGCTAAACAGACTGGAACTGGTAATATCTTTCCATTAAGTTTTCACTTTTAGGTTAAATGTTCTACTTCCCTCACTCATCCATGAACACCTTCCAGTTTCCAACACTCATCATACAGACAGAGACTGATCAGAAGTTCCTTTTCACAACTCACTTTATTTTGGTGTCAATATCCTCCTGGAGCATGGCTCTAGGGCTGTAGGATAGCTCTTGTATCTCTGCTTCGACTGCCAAATATGACTTTAACTTAAATCATTCACCTGTCTGCTTCCTTTCATGGCTGGTTTCTGCAGGAATAATCTATTCATTTTATCACATGCAGCCATTTTCCTTGTGAGGAACCACAGGAAACCAAAGAGAAATACCGTACACTACTGAGCACCATTGCTACTCTTTCTTCCAATATGAATGAAATTGCTTTATTATTTTCAGCTTATGCCTACTATCAGCTTTCTCTGGGAAAACTGCTGGTTCGATCCTTAAGCAGTCCTGTTCTTATTTAACAGAAGGCTATGACGGTAACAAATGCACAACATAAAAAAGTCAAAGGCATCCCGTCGGTTACACAGGACATTCGGAATAACAAATGTACAGGAAAACTTGGGAACATGACTTAAAGTAATTTGGTCACACCCCCATTTCCTTTAACTCTTTCTGGCTCAGATTTGTCATTCTGACAGGAGGCCCAGGGCATAGTCCATTACCACAATTGTTCGTAGAAACGACACTGGTCTCTCAGTCAGCAGCTACTGCGTGCCAGTGCTCATCATGCTAGTTTCCAGAGTTTTAGAGAATTAACTTTACTTTCTGGTTCAACCCATCTGCTGGGGAGGGTATGGCCCTATTTTGAAATGTGCAAAGGGGAGACAGTGCTGGGGGTGCCCACAGGGGAAGGAGAGAAGACAGGCTTATTGACCACCTCTATAACCTTGAATAAGTCACATCACCTCTCTCTGCCTCTTATTAACTATCATTGGGGAAAAATACCCTCACTCTGCCTGTCTCACAAGAGTTCTCATAAAAATAAAATAAGAACACGAATAGGAAAGTATTTTCATAAATGCAAAGCAGTGTTATCATTTTCAGATATGGACTTTCCTCTACAGCACTTTTTTTTTGGCCACACGATTACTGCACACCTCGTGCCAGACAGACTATAAAGCTGTTTCACCTCTTTTCACATTTTGCCTAAAATTTCATACAGAGATTACAACAGCCATGCTGCATCCATCCCTTTGGTTCATTTTCCTCCACCACATCTCTGAATGCAAATCCCACCATCATGTGAAACACTGCATAGTAGCAACTTGCAAAACTCAACCAACTTTAAACTGTCAAGACAAGTCCCATAGGCAAAGGTTACGCTCAAAATAAGCTGCAAAAGTTCAAGAAGGAGAGAGAGACCACATCTAATTAGAAAAGGCTTCTGGAAGGTAAATATAGATGCCATGTATTTTCATAATGTTGGTCTTTGTCCTTTGTCATCCCACTGTACTGTCATGCTTCAGAAACTTGACTTTATTTTCTCTATCTTTGGAGCTCTCAAGAATCTGACAGAGAGAATATCTTATGGTATATTCAGGGATGAAGTGAACCGGCTCAACAACTAACAAACCCAGTGGATTTTAACATTTACCCAGCCCAACGAGGTCCAACTATCTTTAGGTTAGCACGACGTATAGGACTTTCCCGGCCCAAGAACTCCCTTGGAACCCCCAAGGAAGGAACTTTCACTGAGTATGCACTAAGCGCCAGACCCTAAGTGCTATGGGTCGCTTAATCCTCACAACACTTTTTCAAGCTTTAAGCCTGTTTTACAGATGAGGACGCGAAGGCTCAGACAGGCTACGTCGTCCGGTCTCACCTCAGTGAAGCCACCACTGCGCGTGGGCTCTCCAGCCCCTCACGCCATCACCCTAGAGCCTTGCTAACCTCCACCTCGCTCACCTCTCTCCCTCCCTAGGCTGCCCAACTACTCTCTCCTCCCACGCCTCTGCCCAGCCAGAAAACCCTGGGGCGGGCGGGGTCTGTACCTGAGCCCGCTCTCAACGCGGCTTCCGTGTCAGGATGCTCGCTTACAAGAATGCTCCTCACAAGCTTGAAAGCCGTTGCCACCCACGCTCTCCGGAGCCCCAAGCGTCTCCAAAGAGCCTGCCCAGGCTTCCCCCCGACCCAGGTGCTTCCTCCCCTGCAGAACTGTGGCGGGGTTCAGACCCCGATTCCGGGAGGGGACACCTGTCGAGGAAGGGCGGGGCTGGGGGACAGCGGGGCCGCGGCGAGGCGCCGCCAGGAACTACGCTTCCCAGCCTGCTCCGCTGCAGCCGCGCGCCCCGGCGCCGCGCCCGGCCGGGAGCCGCCTGTTGATCGCCGCTCTCGCCCCGGCCACGGCGCCGCCCCTGCTCTCCCGGCCCCGCTCCACCGGGGCTGACGGACTGACGGCCCACACCGCCGGCTCCGGGATGAGTGCACGGACGGGTGAGCGCGCCGGGGGGCGGGTGGGGCCTGCTCTGGCCAGCCGCTGTCTGCAGCCCCCGGGCCCGCAGCGCTGTGGCCGCCGCGCCCTCCCTGCCCGCGGGAGGATGCTCCGCGGCATGGGCGCTCGGCCGGGCGGGCGGGCAGAGCCGGGCCGCCTCTCGCCTCTCGCCTCCCGGCCTGGCCGGCTGCTCTGGGAGACCAGGCGCTGCGCCCGGAAAGGAGGCGCCCGCCGGGGTGTGGGTCCCGCGCCCGGCACTGCGGTGCCGCAGCCTCTGCAGCTCGCTGGGCGGCGGCGTGGAGGGCGCGGTCTCCTGTCCTCTCGGGCTGCGGGGCTGTGTTCTTCCACGCCGGGCTTTGTTCCCCCACTTTCCCCCTTCCTGTGCATGTTTGATGAGCTCCTGGAGCGCTATGCATCTCCCTGCCTCGTTCAGCAGGCGATGGGGAGGGGTGGACTGGCCGGCGTCTTTCCTGAGATCGCTGGAGCTGTCACTCGCAGGGCGTTTCAGCCTCCCAGAAAGCGGCCTCGTGCGGATCCTCGAGAACCTTATTATTATTGTTATTACTTTTCTGGTTAAAGTAATGGTAGTATGTGCTCCATTGAGGCTTCCTAAATTTTCCCTGTTGGCCTGCGAAAATGAAGGTGAATTTTTAAAAGAATAATAAAAGGCTCCTAATGGGAATTTTTAGAATATTCAGAGGTAGGAAGGTGATGCCGTCACAATGCAAATTAGCGGTGAAGGAGGCCGTGCTTGCTGCAGCTTCGTCTGTGCCCATTACATATCTGAATCACGAGGCATTTGGGAAGGGAATGAAAAGAATATCGGGGGAGGTGTTTCAAAAACCAGGTTCTCCTATTAGCTCGACCATTCAGGAGCTGAGAGACCTGGGCAAGTCTCTCCACCTCTCTGGGCCTCTGCCTATAAAGTGGGGCGTTTGGGCTAAATGATTTGTAAACCTCTGTTCTTCCAAGATTCTCCCCTCTCAGGGAACTGAGAAGATGAGAGTGTTTCTGTTTCAAACAGCACTACAGAAAGCCTGATTGTGACAACAAGCGCCTCTGCCCTAGTGAGGAGGAAAGATTTTTCAGAGCTTCAGCAATCTGATTTTTTAAGAGAAAACTGATTTTCTCTGTCTGCTCTCTTCAGTCTCACCCAGTAAATATGCATTGCAATCATTTTAATTTTTATAAGGAACTGTACATTGGTGGGCAACAAAGTGATGGGGTTTGTTTTTGTTTTTGTCTTTAATTTGCTGAAGGTGAAGTGATGGGATCAGCAGATAAAGGGTTAGTGGCTCCCTAGGGCTGGGCATGAGTGGTCAAATGTGGTCAGCATGGTGGTGGGGGAGGAAGCCCCAACAAGAAGTAACCAGAGTGTATATATACAGAAAAGAGAAGATGCATACGGATGGATCATTGTTTGAAAAAGAAATACACAACAGAAGGAATGAGAAAATCAGAAATTTGGCGCTCTGCAAACCCTAACATGACAGTTCTATAAGGCAAGGACTTACCAACTGGTCCAAAACCTTTGAGTGAAAGGTAGTTGGGGAATAGGATTTTCATATTATTTTAAAGTATCTCACCACAGGTTACTCTGGGAAAATTTGTCCTTACAATGGAGAAATTAGGAGGTTACCACTGGAACTAAATGACCAAGTTTAGCAGCATCTACTGTGAGTCTCCCGTCGTGAAGCAATAAGGAGGCATAATTTTACCTCTGTAGTGTTCCTACCAAAAGACTTGGGGATGGGGCAGAGCAAATGGGGGACAACTATTGTAGATTAAATACTCAAGTGATACAACAGTGAACTGGGATGTATGAACTTTGAATCCTAGACGAGAAAAAAAAAGCTGTAAAAGACAATGTGGAGATAGTGACAGCTAGGTAGGGTGCAAATCCCTTGCTGCAAAGATATTTTTGCTTTTCCTGGATTGTATGTGTATATGTATACATGAAAATATTAATTTAAAGTATACATACTTACTTGCATGAATGTCTGTGTGTATCTGTGAATCTCTCAATCAGTATTCCCCAAAATATGTAGAATGTTAATGGATTATAAGAAAAAGAAAGTGCCTAGCCAGATGTGGAAAACACTGAGCAAAGCTGGAAAAGTTGGTTTATTCTTGACTTTCGGAGCCTTTCATGGGTTAATGATCATTGTATATGGGGATGTAAATGGGGTGGGAATGTCCATAGGATGGGATATGTAATGTAATGTTTCCCAAACTGCGTGCAAAAATAAAAAATGAAAAATATCTTGAGGGACTGTCATTACATGGAACCAACTTTGAGAAACTGCCTTTAATGCATTTTTGAGTGATAGATCAGGACATATGATTAAATGTGTAAGTTGTAAGTATTTGTGCTTCCCATTACCTACAGATTAGAATTCAAATTTCAGTTTCTGGTTTTAATGGATCATAACAGTTTGATCCGTCTACTTTTTCAACCTAAATTTCCCATCTTTCTTCCTATAAATTATCCTGCTTAGTCCTTTGTTGTATACTATGAACCATTTTTATTTTCAGTACACCAAAAAGTCAATTCTACATAACTTTAAGGCTTCGTGGTTGTGTAAAATGGGACGCGCTCTTCTGCTCTGGCTCTTCATGGACTGAGATAGCCACCTTTACTCCCAAAGCCATTTTGAGTTCCTTGGCCTTGGTCACATGTTTCAGCACAACCTTCCTTAAAGCTGTGATTTCTTCCTATTTCTGCTTTTATGAATTGCCATCCTATTTTGGCATCAAAGCTGCCCCACTTATTACCTCTTTCACATGTGTCATCAGTATTCCTGGGTTCCCCTAGTAAAAGTTAGGTAGGGTGGGGATGAGAAAGTCAGCTACAGGACTGTGAGTGACATGAGCTCATGAAACAGGGCACAAGGCCAGCCATGCCAAGCCTGGACAAGAGGAGAAAGGAGACAAGCTGAGGCACAAGCCCTAAGAAAGGACCAGGAGGTCCCTTGAACTGGGCTGCTATTCAGGCAGTGTGCATGGGGACAACTGTTCTCATTGTTGATAAACAACCATTCTGACTGGGCAGTGTCCATTTTATACCAGTTGCTAAATGTTTTGTACATCATCTAGGTAAGCACTTACAAGCCAGGGTGCACGCAGCATCCATAAGTCATAACAAAGCCTGGATCAAAACCTACCTGGTATAAGATGCCGAAGAAAGAGACAAGATGAGTGAGTCAAAGACCACATAAGCAAGCAGAAGAAAGGAGGGCACATGAATCAAAGGACAAAAAGCAGGAAATGCAAGGTGCCAATCAGGAAGTTAGAAGAAGCCTATAAATTCCCAAAGGCAAGAGGAAGGACATGGTTAAAAGCAACAGGCAGTTAAAAACCAGAAAGGCACAGATCTCCAAGTGGAAGGCAATGAGATAAATAGAGGTCAAGAAACAGGAACTCCTCTAAAAACAGAAAAGAAGGCCAAACACAGGAACAAGGCAACAGCGGGAAATAGGACCCGCCATGAGAATTGGAAACCAAGAGGCAGGCTGGGCAAATAGCAAGACTTTTTGACTACTTCCTGCCCAGGTGGAAATCTATCTCATAGCTTGGCCAGCTTACACTATGGTGGCTTTCTACACCTAGCAACACTGACCTGCAGCTCTTACAGGTTCTGCCTCTTTATATTCAGCAGATCTTGATGAGGAAAACAGAGGGAAAGAACACCCAAAAAAGAAGATTATTCCATAACCAAGGATGAAAGAGAAATAGCTTTGACTGAGGGCTTGCGCTTGCCAGACACTGTGCCTAATATGTACATGGTCACCTTAAGTGTCACCTCAGCCTTCTGAGATAAGCACTGTTCTTTGCGTGTTTTACTGAGGATGGAACAGAGGTTTGGAGAGGCTGTCACTGCACATGTATCTGCACCATCAGACCTTGGGTTGGTTAACTCCAAGGCCCGTGCTTTTAGTCTTCTGTGTTCTTCTAACCTTGGACAGGAGCAGTCACTAGTGGGCACCTTGTTTTTCAAGTATGATTTAAGCTTTGGCAAGTTTTGTGTTGTAAGATTGGGAAATACGAGCTCTGCCTTCTAGTAAGATCTGTTCCTCATTCCTCTTTCAGCTTGTTCCTTCCCATTACTGTACCATATTTTTGATGGAGACTTCTCCTTATCCCCACCTCATTCGTCCTTCATCCTCTGCAAGTATTTCCCAGAATACGTAGAAGCCTTTTAGTTGTTTTAAAATAAAACAAACTTAACTGGCTCATCTTCAAATAGCTACATTACAAAACACAGGCCATTGCCATGTTATATTTGCCCAGCAGCCAGAAATGAATTAAATATCTAGGATCAATTCATGTTTTGTTGGAGGATACATTGATATGCAGATTCTGTTTTAATTTACTAGTTTTAGAAAATGTAGATTTAGCTCTGGTGAAAATCAGTGCACTAATTGTTTAAAATTATGAAATATTAAAGATATTTTAAAAAGAATAAAGAGGGCTGGGTGTGGTGGTTCACGCCTGTAATCCCAGCACTTTGGGAGGCCAAGGCAGGTGGATCAGGAGCTCAAGACCAGCCTGGCCAACATGGTGAAACCCCGTCTCTATTAAAAATACAAAATTTAGCCAGGCATGGTGCCATGCGCCTGTAGTCCCAGATACTTGGGAGGCTGGGTAGGAGAATCACTTGAACCTAGGAGGCAGAGGTTACAGTAAGCCAAGATCATGCCACTGCACTTCAGCCTGGGTAACAGAGCAAGACTCTGTCTCAAAAAAAAAAAAAAAAAAAAAAAAAAGAGTAATAACCTCTGCCGGGCACAGTGGCTCACGCCTGTAATCCCAACATTTTGGGAGGCTGAGGTGGGCAGATCACCTAAGGTCAGGAGTTTGAGACCATCCTGGCCAACATGGTGAAACCCATCTCTACTAAAAATACAAAAATTAGCTGGGCGTGGTGGTGTGCACCTGTAGTCCCAGCTACTCAGGAGGCTGAGGCAGAAGAATCGCTTGAACCCGGGAGGTGGAGGTTGCAGTAAGCCGAGATCGTGCCACTGCACTCTAGACTGGGCGACAGAGCGAGATTTCATCTCAAAAAAAAAAAAAAATAAGAACCTCTCATTTACTGACCCCTTCCACTTAGGAATAAAGCATCACCAGCACAATTGAAGCCCAAGACTCCCTTCTCCAATCAAATTCTACCTGCTCCCAATGTGGTGTTTGTCCTATCAGCATTCCGTGGTAGCTTTCCTAGATATATACATACTCCTAGGTGATTGATGGCACTGTTTTGCCCATTTAAAACACTTTTTACAGCTGGGCACGGTGGCTTATGTCTGTAATCCCAGCACTTTGGGAGGGCGAGGTGGGCGGATTGCCTGAGCTCAGGAGTTTGAGACCAGCCTGGGCAACATGGCAAAACCCTGTCTCTACAAAAAATACAAAAAGTAGCCGGGCATATGACACGCACCTGTAGTCCCAGGTACCTGGGAGGCTGAGGCAGGAGAATCACTCAAGCTCAGGAGGTCAAGGCTACAGTGAGCCATGTTCGTGCCACTACACTCCAGCCTGGGTGATAGAGCGAGACCCCATCTCTAAAAAAAAAATCAAAAAATTTTTCACTGTGTTTTTTAAACTTGTTTCATTTTTATTTTTTTAGAGGTAAGGTCTTGTTTTGTCACCCAGGCTGGAGTGCAGTGAAGTCATAGCTGACTGTTACCTCGAACTCCTGGACTCTCAAGTGATCCTCCTGCCTCAGCCTCCCAAGTAGCTGGGACTACAGGCATGTGCCACCATGCTCAACCAATTAAAAAAAAATTCTGTAGAGATGGGGTTTTGCTATGTTGCCCAGGCTGGTCTCAAACCTCTGGCCTCAGACTGTCCTCTCACCTCGGCCTCCCAAAGTGCTGGGATTACAGTTGTGAGCCACAGCACTCAGCCTCACTAGGTTTTGAAGATTAATTTTTGTTTACTCTTTTTTTAAATTTATTTTATTTTTTATTTTATTTATTTATTTATTTATTTATTTATTTTGAGATGGAGTCTCGCTCTGTTGCCAGGCTGGAGTGCAGTGGTGCGATCTCAGCTCACTGTAACCTCTGCCTCCCGGGTTCAAGCAATTCTCTTGCCTCAGCCTCCCGAGTAGCTGGGACTACAAGCGCGTGCCACCATGCCCAGCTACTTTTTTTTTTTTTTTTTTTTTTTTGTATTTTTAGTAGAGACAGGGTTCTACCATGTTGGCCAGGATGGTCTCGATCTATTGACCTCGTGATCCACCTGCCTCGGCCTCCCAAAGTGCTGGGATTACAGATGTGATGTTTACTCTTTTGTAAAAGTTAGTCTTTGGTTTCTTTTGGGTTTAATATCTAGGATCGCTTGTTGTTTCAGCTTTGGTTCTGTCTTTGTGTATAGGCAGGCCCAAAGCCTGAGCACTTCACATTGTTTCTGATTTTCCTCTTTCATACCACAGTTATACAAATAAGGTAGTGGAATAAGAAGCAAAAAAAGCCATACTCCTGCTCACGCCTGTAATCCCAGCACTTTGGGAGGCCAAGGTGGGCGGATCATGAGGTCAGGAGATCAAGACCATCCTGGCTAACACAGTGAAACCCCGTCTCTATGAAAAATACAAAAAATTAGCCGGGTGTGGTGGTGGGTGCCTGTAGTCCCAGCTACTCGGGAGGCTGAGGCAGGAGAATGGCGTGAACCTGGGAGGTGGAGCTTGCAGGAGCCGAGATGGCGCCACTGCACTCCAGCCTGGGTGACAGAGTGAGACTCCATCTCAAAAAAAAACAAAAAACAAAAAACAAAAAAAACGAAAAAACCATACTCCTTCTTTTCATTCCCAAGGCTTGTATATTTGGATAATAGGAAGAGTTACTTAAGGGCCCAAGTCATACTTACATCAGCTCAAGTCTTTAATCCCATTTCCATTTTCCTGACTGGCTCCTGTACTTGCCCACTGGGACTCCTGGAAGCCTTGTTAGGCATTTGCTTCACTCCAGCATGTACATTAGCATCATATTGCATGTTAAATGCTTGCCATGGGACAGACACTCTGCTGGAGGTGAGGCTGTAGCAGTGCTTTGCTAACTTCCCACTGCAGCATAGCTAACAGGAAGGGAAGACAAATGGGAGCCCTTGTGCAGCCTTGGTGGGGGAAAAAGCAGACCAGCCATGAGCTGGAAAAGCTTTGATTTGACTTTAAAAGCTATGAGAATACTGCATTCATCTCCACAGTATTTCTTTTTTCTTTTTCTTTTTTTTTTTTTTTTGTTGTTGAGATGGCGTCTTGCTCTGTCACCCAGGCTGGAGTGCAGTGGCGCGATCTCCGCTCACTGCAAGCTCCGCCTCCCAGGTTCACGCCATTCTCCTGCCTCAGCTTCCCGAGTAGCTGGGACTACAGGCACCCACCACCATGCCTGGCTAATTTGTTGTATTTTTCGTAGAAACGGGGTTTCACTGTGTTGGCCAGGATGATCTCGATCTCCTGACCTCGTGATCCACCCACCTTGGCCTCCCAAAGTCATCTCCACAGTATTTCTATATTTGTTTTTTAAAAATACAGCCTGGGCAATGTAGCGAGACCATATCTCTACAAAAAATTTAAAAACTAACTGAGCATAGTGGCACACACCTGTAGTCTCAGCTGCGGTCAAGGGAGGTGGGGAGAGTATTGAGGCAAGAGGTTCAGTTAAGCCCAGGAGTACAAGGCTGCAGTGAGCTGTGATCACACCATTGCACTCCAGCCTGGGGAACAGAGTGAGACCCTGTTTCTAATAACAACAACAACAACAACTAGCTTTTCCCCAAATCTTCAAATCAGAGTTGTGCTCCAGGAGGATGCAGGTTTTTTTCTCCTCTGACTTTGAGACCCCGTGGTACATTGACACAACGTAGGCAGTTTGTTTTAACAGCTACTGTTACATAGTATTAACATGTTATTTTAATTAATTAATGTATTTTCCTACTGAGTTATGACATGGTACTTGTCTTCTGGGAGTTTGTAGTGTAGCTGGAGAGAGAACCATACATACAACATACATGAAAAGATAGCAAGATACATCAAGTTGGTGATGTAGGCATACAAATTTAGAGGAAGAAGAAACTTCTGTGGGCTTAGATGATCCAGAAAGTTCCATCACAGGGAGAGGAAGCAGTGGATAGAGTGGAATGAGCCCTGGACCTGTGGGTTCATTTGAGCTCATTTCTTTCACATGACATTTGTTATGTAATATTTATTGGATACCTACTTCAGATCAAGAACAGTGCTGGGAGTCAGGATTTTGTCAGTGAATAAAACTCATACAGCCCCCCTCCCTCACAGAGATTAGCAAGGAAAATAGAGATAAAGCAAGTAGTTGTAATAAAGCCAAGAACAGATGTGATTAAAGGGGTAGCATGGAGATGGGGAGTGACCCAGACCTTGTCTCCAGGTCCAAACAAGGCTTCCCTGAAGAAGTGAAGCTTGCATGAGACCAGCGGCTGAGTAGGATAGCAGTCAGCCAGACGGGAGTGGTATGAGAGTGTTCTGAGCAGAGAGAACAACATAAGGCATGATCCAGGCATTGGAAGTGGGCCAGGAGGCTGGAGCCAGGAGGAGATGGGGAGTGCAGCGCAGGATGAGGGTGATGAGAATGACAGAAAGACAGACTGAATTTGAACCTTATCCTCGAGGCAGCGGAAGCCACTGGATGATTTTAAGTAACTAGAGAAGAGCTGTTTAACTCTGTGCTCACTTTGGCCATTTGTATGACGAATGGATCAGGAGGGGATAGGGCTGACATGTGGGCAATGCAGATGAGTGAAGTAGGTGGATTCTCAGCACGTTTAGGTAAGGACAGGATTTGGTGATTGATGGCTGGAAAAGAGATGAGAGAAGATGTCAAGGATGGCTCCCTGGTTTTTTGGCCAATTTCCTGAAATGGGGCATTCTGGAGGAGGAAATGATAAGAGCACTTCTGACATATTTGAGGTGTCTGAGGCAGCCAAGGAGAGATGTAGATTAGATAGATAGAAATATAGGGGCCTAACCCTCAGGAACAAAGTCTAGGATGAAGATACAGATTTTGGAGTCTCCTGGATATATATTATAATTAAAATTTTGGAGGCACATGAGTTCCTCCAGAGAGAATATGTAGTATGAAAATAGAAGAATTTATAAGATGAGACCTTAAAGAATGCCAATATTTAAGGTGGAGGAAGAAGAATTACTAAAAGAGACCAAAAAGAAATGGTCAGAGAAATAGGAGAAAAACCATCTATGTTGCTGGATTGAGCAATCTTTAAGGCCTTTCTCAGTTCTGACATTCTGTGGTCCTGCAGAACCGGGATCTGAGCCAGGTCTCCAAAGCAGAGCGCATACATAGGCCATGAGAATAGAGAATGGCATTCCAAGTAATATTATTATATCAGCCAGCATCCTGACAAGAAACAGGGGATACACTCAAACTGAGTAACTTGAGAAAATTTTAATAAAGAGGCTATTTACAAAGATAGGGGGAGGATTTAGGGAATCCAACAAGGCAGAACTCTGGCACCAGCTGCCACAAGGACCCCTGACCACCCAAGGCCTGAGGCCAGCCAGGGGCAGGCAGCTGTATGGAGAGGGCTGTCTCTTGGGAGATGTGACCTTCTGGACCCAACCTCCCCCTCCCCTGCTCTCCAGTTTCCTGCTAGTGCCTCCTGTGGGCCAAACAGGAAGGGAACCCATTGATACAGTCTAAATAGATCATCTTCCTGGAGCAGCAGGGGAGTGGATGTGGAGGGGCAAACAGAAGACAGCCAGAACAATCATCCTGGAAAATGGAAGTATTTGGGTAAGAGGGTATGTTCCTTCCCTAATGCTGCTGTAACAAATTAGCATCAATTCAGTGGCTTAAAACAATACAAATTTATTCTTACTGTTTTGGAAATTAGAAGTCTGAAACACATGTCACTGGACTGAAATCAAGGTGTCACAGGACTGTATTCCTCTCTGAAGGCCCTAGGGGAAAATCCATGTCCTTGCCCTTCCCAGCCTCCAAAAGTTGCCCACATCCCTTGGCTCATGGCCCCTTCCACCATCTTCAAAGCAAAAAAATTGCATGACACTGACTCTTCCGCCCTCCTCTTCCATCTTTTAAGAGTTCTTTGGATTACGTTGGCACACCCAGATCATCCAAAATGGTCTTTCTCTTTTTAAATCCTTAATCTGGGCTGGGCATGGTGGCCCACGCCTGTAATCCCAGCACTTTGGGAAGCCGAGGTGGGTGGATCACTTGAGATCAGGAGCTCAAGACCAGCCTGGGCAACATGGTGAAATCCCATCTCTACTAAAAATACAAAAAATTAGCTGAGTGTGGTGGTGCATGCCTGTAATCGCAGCTACTCTGGAGGCTGAAGCAGGAGAATTGCTTGAACCTGGGAGGCAGAGGTTGCAGTGAGCCGAAGTCGTGCCATTGCACGCCAGCCTGGGCAACAAGAGTGAAACTGTCTCAAAAAAAGAAAAAAAAATCCTTTATCCTTAATCTAATCACAACTCATTTGTTGTGCCATGTAAAGTAACATAAACAGATGTGAGGAATAGGAGGAGGACATATTTAGGTGGCTGTGATTCTGCCTACCACAGAGAGCAAATAAACCATTTTAGCTGAAGTGGGCTCCCCAGGAAACTAATGAGAGAGAAAACAGGAAGTGCAGGTTAAAGCCAAATCATGGGAGCTTTGGAGCTAGATTGTCTGGATTTCATTCTGTAGACAAGAGGGAGCCATTGTAAGTTCCTAACCAGGGAAGTGGCTTGTTAGCAGTGTTGAGAAAAATGATCCAATTATAGTGTTCTGGGTGGCTTACAGGGAAAAACAGGAATCTTTCAAGATGCAATCAGAGTAGTCCAGGCATGAAGGAACAAAAGGCTGAAACAAGAGTGAAAAAAGGGGTGGTGTGAAAAATGTTGTACTGTAAGGACCTGCAGGAGGTGCTGACTGGCTGGACTCAGAAAAAAGTGGGAGAATCTGAAGCTGATATGAGTGTTGGGAGTGTCTGACTGGTAGATGAATCTAGACAGCAAGTCTATTTTAGAGAAAAATGGGGAGTTTAGTTGCAGAATCCAGCAATAGAAATCCAAATAGAGGCTGGGCACTGTGGCTCATGCCTGTAATTCCAGCACTTTGGGAGGCTGAGGCAGGAGGATCGCTTGAGCCCAGAAGTTCAAGACCAGCCTGGGCAACATAGTAAGACCTCGTCTCTGCAAAAAAAAAACTTTTTATTAGCTGGGCATGGTGACATGTACCTGTAGACCCAGCTACTCGAGGGACTGAAGCAGGAAGATCACTTGATCCCAGGAATTGGAGGCTGCAGTTAGCTATGATCAAGCCAGCCTGGGCAACAGAGTGAGACCCTGTCTTTAAAAATAAAAAATAAAAAAATTCAAATATAATCTTAACAACTCTAAGATACCATTGATTATAAAACTCTCCAGTATTTTATGTACCACTAAGAAAAAAAGGCTGGCAATCACAATATAATATGTTTTCTTAAAAATATGAAGTTTTGGCTGGGCACAGTAGCTCATACCTGTAATTCCAGCACTTTGGTAGGCCAAGCTGGGAGGATCATTTGAACACAGGAGTTGGAGACCAGCCTGGCCAACATAGTGAGATCCTGTATCTTCAAAAAATAAAAAAATAAAATAGCCGGGCATGGTGGTGCACACCTGTAGTCCTAGCTACTCAGGAGGCTGATGTGGGAGGATTACTTAAGCCCAAGAGGTCAAGGCTGCAGTGAGTTGTAATGACATACAACTGAACTCAAGCCTGGGCAACAGAGTGAGACCATGTCTCAACAAAAATTAATACTTTTTACTTTATTGAAAGAGCTGTTTTCGACTTCCACATAGGTTTTTTGAAATCTTTTTTACTGAAGTATAAATGACATACAATAAAGTGCACATATCTCAAGTGTACAGTTTGATAAGATTTGACATATGCATGTATATGTGAAACCATCACCACAATCAAGATAGTAAACATATGTAACATCCCCAAAAGATACCCCATGCCCCTATGTCATTCCTCTCATCTGCCCCCCCACCTCTCTCCCATGCCTAAGCAGCTCTGATTTCTTTCTGTCATATAGATTAGTTTACGTGTTCGAAAATTTTAGATAAATGGAATCCTGCAGTGTATATTCTTTTTGGTCTTCTTTCTCTCATTATAATTATTTTGAGGTTCATCCATGTTTTGTGTACATCAATAGTTCATTCCCTTTTATTGCTGAGAAGTATTCCATTTTGTGGATATACGACAATTTATTTTTATTTCTTTATTTAGGGATAGGGTCTTACTCTGTTGCCCAGGCTGGAGTGCAGTGGTGCAATCATAGCTCACTTCAGCCTCGACCTCCTGGCTCAAGCAATTCTCCCACCCCAACCTCCCAAATAACTGGGACTACAGGCATGTGCCACCATGCCCAGCTAATTTAAAAAAAAAAAAATTGTAGAAATGGGGTCTCACTGTGTCGCCCAGGCTGGTCTCAAATTCCTGGGCTCAAGAAATCCTCCTGCCGCAGCCTCCCAAAGCGTTGGGACTACAGGCGTGAGCCACTGCACCTGGTCACAATTGGTTTTTTATTCATTTACTATCATTCAGATTGTTTTCAGTTTTTGGCAATTACAAATAAATGTGCTATGAATATACATGAATTTTTAAAATCATGTATCTCTCCTGTGCATACATAAAAGGGGAAATGTAAGTGAAATGCATTCATTGGTTGATATTCTTAAAACTTCTTCATACTCAAGAGTCCAACATTTTATATCACTATTTTACTCATCCATATCTGGTTCTTTTCTACATAATAATTTCCTCTGTGCCATCTAGTGGTAATTTTTAAAATCTGTATAAAACAAAACTAAAACTAAAAGTCATTGAACTGGGTACTTAAACTCACTCTGTAATTATGTGGAACTATCCTAATCTGGACCTCTCTTTGGGAGTGCTGCTAAACATACCTGCATTGTCACCTGCCCATGATTGTCTGCTTTCTAAATTTTGAAAGAGTATTCCACAGTTGTCCCTGGGATTTCCTTCCAAGTCCTTGACATCCACTCTGCTGTTTTGAAGCTGGTGCTTTTGATATTTAGATACAAGCAATGACAAGTACATTTTTACTACTGCTAGGACAACAGTAATTGTAGGACACCATCAATTCTAAGACACATCTCAATTTCAGAATGTTAAATGTGGCAAAGTGTGCATTTTAGAATCCATTAAGTAGGTTAGTTCAACCAATTCATTTGATGGATAAGGGCCATCCTTGTCCTGTGTGATGCAATAATTTAGTGGTAGTTGGCACCAGAACAAAGCGTATAGATCCAATTGGTTTCTCTGACTTTAGTAGGATTTTTGTTTGTTTGTTTACTAGAATATAGTCATTAAAGCTTAAAAAAAAAAAAAGGAAGGCTGGGAGACCTCATCTCCACAAAAAAAAAAAAAAATTTAAAAATTAGCTGGGCATCGTGGCACATTCCTGTAGTCCGGCATGTGGTGGTGTATACTTGTAATCCCAGCTACTCTGGAGGTTGAGGTGGGAGGATCACATGAGCCCAGGAGGTGGAGGTCGCAGTGAGCCAAGATGGTACCACTGCATTCCAGCCTGGGCGACAGGGAGACCCTACCTCTATATTAATAAATAAGAAGGTGAGCTAATGGAAAAGCGTTGCATTGCGTGTGAAAGGAGTATCGACACAGAAACCACAAACCTGAACATTGTGAGCAGTTGAATTCACAAAGGAAAGGGAACACTATTCTAATAGCCCTTAAGAGGCCCACCTGCAGCCAGTCTCATTCCATGCCAACTCATTCTTCACTCTTTTTTTTTTTTTGAGACGGAGTCTCGCTCTGTCGCCCAGGCTGGAGTGCAGTGGCCGGATCTCAGCTCACTGCAAGCTCCGCCTCCCGGGTTTATGCCATTCTCCTGCCTTAGCCTCCCGAGTAGCTGGGACTACAGGCGCCCGCCACCTCGTCCGGCTAGATTTTTGTGTTTTTTAGTAGAGACGGGGTTTCACTGGGTTAGCCAGGATGGTCTCGATCTCCTGACCTTGTGATCCGCCCGTCTCGGCCTCCCAAAGTGCTGGGATTACAGGCTTGAGCCACCGCGCCCGGCCTCATTCTTCATTCTTATGATTTGAAGTCATAAAAAAAGATTGGCGTGTTCAGATCACTGCCCTACTTTAAGAAGCTGTGGTGGCTTGCCATTCCCAACAGAATAAAGTCCAGGTCCCTTAGCAAGGCGTGGAAGGAAGGCCCTTCACAGATGTCCCATCTTCGTCTTTAGTTCTTTCCTCTCCCTTCCTCCATGAATCCCCCTCTCTCGCCACGCTGCCTGCTCTACCAGCATATCATTTACTGTCTTATCCTGTACCCCTTCGTGCTGTTCCCTTTTGCTAGAATGACACTTGCCAATCCATGTCCACCTTATGACCTCTTCCTTCAATGCTTAAATACAACCTCTTTTTCACAGTTTCCCCTCAAACTTCCCCTACTTAGTGATTATTTCCCCATGTGTTTTCAAACTTACTTTATACATTATGTCTAATACTTATGGCATTATTACTGTTTGTGTGTCTGTCTCACTAAGCTGTGATCTTGGGGAAGGGGTCATTTTGATAAAAATATATATATGTATTTTTTTTGAGACAGAATCTCATTCTGTCACCCAGGCTGGAGTGCAGTGACACCACCTCAGCACTGCAACCTCTGCCTCCCGGGTTCAAGCAATTCTCCTGCCTCAGCCTCCCAAGTAGTTGGGACCACAGGCACATGCCACCACACCCAGCTAATTTTTGTATTTTTAGTAGAGACAGGGTTTCACCATGCTGGTCAGGCTGGTCTCAAACTCCTGACTTCAGGTGATCCACCTGCCTCAGCCTCCCAAAGTGCTGGGATTACAGGTGTGAGCCACCGTGCCCGGCCTCCTCATGTATTTTTAAACCTACTTTATACATTACGTCTAATACTTATGCCATTATTGCTATTTGTGTGCCTGTCTCACTAAGCTGTGATCTTCTTGGGGAAAGGAGGCATATCTTGTTTATCTTTGTATTTCTGTTTTCTAGAACTATGTCTGGCAAATAGTAGGTATATAACAAATATTTGTTGGGCTGAAAGATGTGATTGGTGGTAATACCTCCTAAGGAGAAATTCAGTCAGTGAAGTACATTACTGTTTCTTGAATATTATCTTTCTAAGGAAGATCTGTAGCATCCTCTGCAAGGAGGAAGGGATTGAGTAAAAATTGCATTTGGGGTGAAAATTTAGAAGTGAAGTAATATAAAAAATAAAGGTTGAGAGAAGAACGGTCTGGGGGTATAAAGAATGAATAGGTAGAACGAAAAGGAAATGAGACTAGAAATAGAATGGAAGACAAAGCCAGGAGAAAAATAGAGAGAGTGCTCATGTGGCCAGGATTTTAGAATCGCACTTAGTTTAATTGCAGGGGAGTTACTGGACAATGCATTCTCACATAGACGTTCCAAACTCTCGTTCCTGAATGAATCCCATTTTGTATTCTTCACATCACTCTCTCCCTGAAAAGACACAAGTATGCTTCTTACAACTGCCTTACAATTAGTGCATTGTTCTCCCCTGTTTTTCTGTGGAGAGCCAGGGAAGGCCGAGTAGTATAATGGAAAAGCACCCCCTACGCTGGGAATCAGAAGGCGGGGCTCACCCATCCCAGCTCTGTGACCTCAAGCAAAGCACTAGGCCACCTTCACCTCAGAATCGTCATCTATAACATGGGAATGATAATACCGGCTTAGGCACCTCACAGGATTGTTGTAAAGATCAAGATAAGTGAAGTATGTGAAAACACTTTGTAAGCTGTCAAGTTGCTCTGCAAATGAAGGGAATATTACCTTGTTGTTGAATTATTCGTTCAATACAGTAGGCTCCATTGGAGGATAGTTCTGTCTCCTGTTAATAAGTCTTATTTACAGAATGGAGATTCTTTTTTATTGTGTTTCTTTTTTATTAGCAGTAATCTAAAGTCTCAGGAAACTGGACCATTTAAATGTGCGCGGCCCATGAGAAAGGCATATAAGAAGCCATGGCACTCCCCTTTCAAAAAGAGCTGGAGAAATACAAGAACATTGATGAAGATGAGCTTCTTGGCAAACTCTCAGAAGAGGAACTGAAACAGTTGGAAAATGTTCTAGATGACCTAGATCCCGAGGTTAGTGACATGGAACTGAAGCAGAGTGGTTAATGATAGTATGGATAAATGGCATGGCTTGGTCCTTAAACAATGGTAGAAAGCCCTTAGCTCTGAATGCAGATTTTCTTTTCTTCCTCTGATTGGTTCTGGGTCACCTGTGTTTACAAATTCATAGAGAACCTCATAGCCACTACAGTGTGATACAGCAAATGTATTTCTCAAAAAACAGCCTAATGTAAATGGGGGGAAATATTTTCCATTGATTGAGAAAGGACTAGTCTGACAGGGGAAAAGGAAGGAAAGAGGAAAAGAGGCAAATCTTACTGAGTTTTTCTGGGTCATACATTTCTCTGGGCACAGAAGCCCTTGAGGTAAACTATATTATCCCCATTTCATAAATGAGGAGACAGACATGGAGAGGTAATTTATATAAGATTCGACACTGGTAAGTGTCAGAGATGGTATTTAAACCAGGTTTTAAACCCCAAATGCGGATTTTTTTTTTTTTGAGACAGAGTCTCACTCTGTCACCCAGGCTGGAGTGCAGTGGCATGATCTCGGCTCACTGCAACCTCTGCCTTCCGGGTTCAAGCAATTCTCCTGCCTCAGCCTCCCAAGTAGCTGGGATTACAGGTACATGTCACCATGCCTGGCTAATTTTTGTATTTTTAGTAGAAATAGGGTTTCGCCATGTTGACCATGTTGGTCTCGAATTCCTGACCTGAGGTAATCCGCCCACCTCAGCCTCCCAAAGTGCTTGATTACAGGCATAAGCCACCACACCCGACCCCAAATGCAGATTTTTAAAAAATATCTAATTTCTTTCAAATGCACAAATAATGTGAACTCTTTGATGAACTTATAACAATGAATAGAGGCCGGGCGCGGTGGCTCAAGCCTGTAATCCCAGCACTTTGGGAGGCCGAGATGGGCGGATCACAAGGTCAGGAGATCGAGACCATCCTGGCTAACACGGCGAAACCCCGTCTCTACTAAAAACACAAAAAATTAGCCGGGCGAGGTGGCGGCGCCTGTGGTCCCAGCTACTTGGGAGGCTGAGGCAGGAGAATGGCGGGAACCCGGGAGGCGGAGCTTGCAGTGAGCTGAGATCTGGCCACTGCACTCCAGCCTGGGCGACAGAGCGAGACTCCGTCTCAAAAAAAAAAAAAAAAAAAAAAAAAAAACAAAAAACAATGAATAGATTAGACTGACTATAATCATGATATCAAGTTCATTTCAATGGAGTTTCCAATATTTTTATGAGTTCTTGAAAAGCTAAGTCTCTTGTTATATTGTTTGTTTAGCAAGCACTTTCTTCAGACCTGCTGGTATGATCTTAAACTTAGAATTGGAGGCATCCAAAATAGTAATTTTACTATAAATAGAAATGTAACTAAAACAAAATTATGTATACGGAATTCTGATACATCAGATACTTTGGATATGGTGTTTACTTTTAAAAATACAGGTATTCTGTTGTGTTTTTTTTAACTTAAGGAAGGAATCGCAAAGTTTTATCAAGCAGGCATTAATATCATCGTAATAGTTACTTATCAGCTTGGCTGCTTCTGCAGGAGAGGGGTTCCCCATGTCGGCTCCTTGTTAGAGTCTCATGTTTCTGCCTGGGAGCTCCTTGGGTGCAGCCCTAGCCAAACCTAAGCGTGATCTACAAGGAAAGAGGTCTTTTGCCTCCGTGTTCTAGGAGGCAGCTTCAGAAGACTCAGAGACTGCTCTAGCCATCCCTGCGCTGCTTGAGCTCATTGGGAGCCCCCTGTCAGCCCAGAACATTAGAACAAGTAAGGCCTCAGAGACGTCCCAGAGCCCCCAGCCCTCAGCTCACACGTGCATTCTGCGTAGGTATCCCTCCTGCTTCCCCAGCACATAGTGAGTAGGGGTGGAAGAGGAAGTAGCAAAGTACAGGCCGGCAGACATCTTCCTTCCTGCTCACACCTCTGTCTTGTCAGAGTGCCATGCTACCGGCTGGATTTCGTCAGAAAGACCAGACACAGAAGGCAGCCACCGGCCCCTTTGACCGTGAGCACCTCCTCATGTACCTGGAGAAGGAGGCTTTGGAACAGAAAGACAGAGAGGACTTTGTGCCCTTCACTGGAGAAAAGAAAGGTAAGGACCACAGGCAGAGCATCTTGGAACGGAGGCACTTTTTTTTTTTTTTGAAACGGAGGCACTCTTAATTAAGAGTATCTCTTTTATTTTATTGTCATGGAGGCTCAAGCAAGGGAACTGTCCTGGAAATGGGAAATAAGCCATGAACTGGAGTCAGTATTTATTTTATTGTGGAGGGTCAAGCAAGGGAACTGTCCTGGAAATGGGAAATAAGCCCATGAACTGGATTCAGTATTAAAAAGAATCATGGCTGTGAGACACATGTCATTCTACACTGGGCCAAACCCATAGGAAATATAACACCAAGAGTGAACCCTAATGGAAACTGTGGACGTTAGGTGATAATGATGTCTCCATGAAAGTTCATCAGTTGTAATATATGTATCGCTATGGTATAGGATGCCATTAGTCGGGGGAGGATGAGTTGGGGAGAATACATTGAAGGAAAAAAGAAACATGATCAAATATATAGGCTAACTGCTTAGGGTGTGATGGTTCTCAAATTAGTTTATTGAAAAAATCTCAAACCCCAAAGAAAGTTTTGAAAATGTGAGGTGGTGTCATGCCTGAGAGTTTCCTAGGCACTGGTGTGTTTCTCTTAGCCTGGTGCTTTACCAACTTTGGAAGTCCCTCAAGGCCTTTCTGCTCCATGTCCAGGATGGCTGTAGCACTGCACCTTTAACCTTAGAGGCTACCATTAAAGTTTAGTGCAGTCATTCATGCATCCATCATCTACTGAGTGCCTCCTCTGTGCAGAGCCTTGTGGCCAGATGCTAGAACCACAGGCAAATAAGACCCTGCCCTGCCCTCAAGGAGCTTGTAGTCTAGTGAGAGAAACAGAATGACAGAGCTAGGAAGGCTGTGAGGAGCAAGGAGATGTTTTTCCATGCCAGGACTGAGCTCTGAGCCAAGAATAGGGAACCCTCCTCCTTAGCTCCCGACCCTGTGCTCCCTTGGGAGGAAGAGTGACTATCAATAGCCTGTCCAGCTTCCTCAGCTATAGATGCTGACTTGACCCCAAAGATTCTAATGGAATTGTTGATAACCTCACAGCAATTACAATCTTTTTATAATACAAATCAGATCGTGTTGGCTGGGCGCAGTGGCTCACACCTGTAATTGCTGCACTTTGGGAGGCTGAGGCAGGAGGATCACTCGAGCCCAGGAGTTCAAGACCAGCCTGGGCAACATGGCAAAACCCCGTCTCTACAAAAAATACAAAAATTAGCCAAGCTTTTGATGGCGCACCCGTGTTCCCAGCTACTTAGGAGCCGATATGGGAGGATTGCTTGAACCCAGGAGGTCAAAGCTGCAGTGAGCCGTGATCATGCCACTACACTACAGCTTGGGCAACAGAGTGGAACCCTGTCTTAAAATAAATAAACAAACAAAATCTTGGCATTTCCCTTCTTAATGTCTCAAATCCTTACTGTGGTCTTTAAAGTAGATATAGCCTCCATCCAGCTCTCTACCTGCATCTGGCCTTCCCTTGCTAATCCTCAGGCCCCACTGTCTTCATTCACTTCCCTGAACCTGCTGAGTTCTTTTCCTCCCTCAGGCTGGTCTTCTCATGGACTCTTCCTTCTGACTCATGTCCCCATTTTTCACATCCTAAGGGTCTTAGCTTAAATTTCAGGGCCTTGGGCTTTCTCTGACCTCACTTCTTTCTACTATGACAGCTGCATATTGCTTTCACAGCACTGTAACAATGTTTATCACTTTATTTACTTTGGTTTTTGCATGTTTTCATGTGATAGGGTCTTTTTTTTTATCCTGGCACAGAAACTGGCATGGGAGGCACTTGATAAACATGGGTTCAAGTGAATGGCATCTCAGAAATCTGTACTGCAGCAGTGGGAGCAGGAGCATCCAGCTCCTAGTTGGCATGAGGCAGAGTGCTACTGCCTTGTGTCACATAATGCCCAGGCTGCCCTCTGTATTGCGCACATTCAGTGGGTCACGCACCATTGAGAATGTCATTAAGAAAGTAAAATTGGGCCACATGCCGTGGCTCACACCTGTAATCCCAGCACTTGGGAGACTGAGGCAGAAGGATCCCATGAATCCAGGAGTTCAAGATTGCCATGAGCTATGATCCTGCCACTGCACTCCAGCCTGGGTGATAAAGTGAGATCCTGCCTCCAAAACAATAATTAATAAATAAAGTAATTGTGAACAGTTACAAACCAGGCAAATAATCACGGATTACTGTGAAAATATGGAGCTGTTTCTATAGCTGCATAGTTGCTATTGGACTAATTTAGTTGTGAAAAAAATTATGTCAAATCTTCAATAAAGTCCCAATTAACATCAAGTAGTGACAGCATAATAAGGGAAAAGCTATTATCTTTTGTTCTTAGTGTAGAGGTCTTAGGAGTGGCTATGGTAAATTATCTCATGATCAAGATTGATCTCCAGATGGTTGGTGGGAGAGTTAGGAACGTAGGAGCTGTCTGAGTAATAGAGATATAAAAAGGGTATATGATTGCATAGTGTAGCTTAGGAGAAGGTTGAGAAGTAGCACAATTGAATAAAATGAGCAGGGAGCAAGTTTTATAATCAGAGCAGCAGAGCAGAGTGAAGAGTATGCAGGGCCCCCAGAAGGACCAGTGAGACCATCCAGGAGCAGCGGGAAGCTGCTATGAGGTCCTCAGTGAGGTCCGCAGTGCTGAATACTATGTGCTGGCGCACCTCAGGTTCCTGGGCTAGATTTTACTGTGGTGCAGAGTTTTGCTTAGAACTTGTTATTTGGTTGGACCTCCAGGAATGGCTCTGTATCAGCAGTTCTCCTGAATACCAATAGCTGCGTACCTCATGTTTAGTACCAGGAAAGAGGAACTTAGAAAATCCTATATTAGGTTGGGCACAGTGCCTCATGCCTGTAATCCCAGCACTTTGGGAGGCCAAGGCAGGAGGATTGCTCGAGCCCAGAAGGTCAAGGTTACAGTGAGTTATGATTGCACCACTGCACTCCAGCCAGGGTGAGGGAGTGAGACCCTGTCTTTAAAAACGAAAAAATAAGGAAAGAAATCTTATTTTGACTCTAGACCTAAGATCATCTTGGCCAGAAAGAAAATGTTTCAGGCCATAGATACTAGGAATATTAAGTCTGAGATGAACCCCAGTATTTGAGATGTTACTGATTAGTTGATTTCTTTTTCCATTTTCTATCTTCTGGCCATCCTCCTACTTTGTTTCCCAGTGTATTTTCCTTCTTTCTGAGAAATGTGGCAGCTAAAGTGATCCCAAGGCAGGAAGTAGGATGCATGTCAGTGATAACGACCTTGTTGCCAGGATGCCCCAGACTGACCACAAGCAGTGCGTTTCTTTCCTGTCTGGAGTGCCCAGCTCTGACACGCTCCTGTTTACTCATCCAGCCATTTGACAATATGGTAAAACAAGAAATACACAGCCCTTGTAATCAGGGAAGTCTCCTGGAGAGTTCTCATGCAGGAGGGTTATTGACTTCGGGTTGGACCCTTTCCTTTCCTATGGGAGTGGGATAAGCCAGCCTAGCCAAGGAGACCTGGAGAGAACTTGGGTCCCAATGGACTGAAACTGGAGCCAGATGAGCCTTTAGGGAACTCTAAAAATCAAAATGGAAGAGAGCAATTTCAAAGATTATGCCCAAAAAGTAAGACCAGCTTCAAAAAAGAGAGAAACCAAGAGTCAAAAGCTGGGAAGAATTAGAAAGGAATATGAATGCTCTGGGGTGTTTTGATCATGGCTCTAGCTTGTCCTGGGTGCACGTGTGGGAAGTGGATGTGTTAGCTATGATCAAGCCAGCCAAATATTTAAATATTTTCCAAATATTTAAAGGCTAACAAACCATTAAAATATGCTGTATCCTCCTTTAGATATACCCAGAAGGCCAGGATTCTTGGACTTCCAAGAGTTCCATGCAGGGATATTGATCTGTCCCACACTGCCAGGGCCTCAAACACACATGTTGGACACCCAAGCCCACATATCCAAGCTTCATCCAGGCTCCCCCACAAATAGCCTCCCCTTGACCTGGGGGTACACACCCAGCAGCGTGACCTGCCTTCAGGAGGATAGACATGGGAAGGGGCTTATGGAGGCCCTAGAGGCAGGCACGGGACTCTTTGGGCAAGACATTCCAGGGTCCTAGGTTCCTGAAGTGTAGTCTAGAAAGTGGCCTATATGCTAGATGGGAATATCCCTTTGGCCTCATGGTTTCTCCCCTGGAGGGGAGAGGTGCAGCTACAGGAAGACTAGTATGGGGTCCTATAAAGTGCACGACGCAGGGCAGAACCTCTCCTGCCCAGACCAAAGGGCAGTACCGCCAATAGGAAAGGGGTAGAAGCCACCATTGCCCTCTGTGTTTAAGGACTATAGTCTCAGATCTCTGTGTGGCAGAATGCAGGATTCCTCCTGCAGTGTTCCTTCCCTCTGACAGTGACTTATTGATGTTGGCACCATCCTGGCCATCCAGGAATCTCAGTTGGATGTGAACTGGCTTAATCATATGAGTCTCAATGGCCAGAACTGCATTCTCTGCTCAGTCTACTTACCCTACCCGTAAGGCAGTAGTACTCAATATTTTTGTTTTTCTTCTGATTTAAAGGGAGAGTCTTTATCCCTAAAGAAAAGCCTGTAGAAACTCGTAAAGAAGAAAAAGTGACCCTTGACCCAGAACTGGAAGAAGCTTTGGCCAGTGCCTCTGACACCGAACTCTATGATCTTGCAGGTTAGTCTTGAACTCTGGGAACTTTCCTGTCTAGCTCCATGACCTCCCAGCATTCACTAGCACCCATGCCAGCAGCCTTTGAGCTTCTCTGTAGGTAGGAGAATAGCAGATTGACACCAGCCATTATGGAGCTGTCAGTCTTAATGCAGGTGACTTAACCTCTCTAAGCAAATGTTATGTTGCTCTATTTCAGCTGCAAATAATACCCATCCCGCAAAACTCAAAGAGTTACTGTGAGAAATTAAAGCAAACAAATATGAAGGAGTGTTGATAACTTAAAGAATAAAACAACAGCTCTTTTGCTTTCTAAGGAGCTTTCACATTTGGCATTTTATCATCACAACATTTCTATGAAGTTCTGGTTCTTCCCACGGTCACTGTTCCATTTTGATTCAGAAAATGCTAAGAGGTCTGTTAGCCTTCTAGTCTTAACAATAGCAACATAATAATGATTATAATGATTATTATTTAAAATGCGGATAGAAAAAAGTCAAAGAGTACAAAAGAATGTGTAATGAAAAGTAAGTCTCTCGACCTTAATTGCCTAGGCCCACTCTCGTGTCTTGTATAGCCTTCAAGAAAGATTTTCTGCATGTACCAGTATATTTATACGTTAGATCTTCCTTCTACATACACAGGGTTATTAGATCCCCACAGGATAGAGGCGCTTTAAAAACAAATCCACAGCTTTAGCAATAATTTTTATTCCATTGGAAGACAGATATAATAATCACCTCTTTCCTTCCAGGAGAACCAGCCTTATTCTAATATGTACCAGCCATCTCAATTCCATTCTCGTTCCTTCTGTGATGATGTCAGGAAGTTCCCATGTTTGTGAACTTAATATTGGCCACTGCGGGAGTTGAGGCCCTTGCTTCACCTGGTGAAGAAGGTGTTTTGCACGCACTGGTCTTAGCCCTGGGGTTGCTGTGGAGGGATCCTGTTATGGTTACTGGTCCTCCCAGGGGTTGCTTCATGGTCTCTACCGGAATTGCCCAGAGGGAGAATGCCAGGCTGAACTTGAACTCCCAGGAAACGCCTTGAGAAAGGAAAAAGAGAAAAACACCAATTATTTGGAAGATACTAGATCCTGAAATTCATACAGTAAAACTGGAGAGAGAATCCAAATAGAAAACTGTCCTTGTTCATCCTTACTCAGCTTCCCTCCCTCGTCCTGTGTTCCCTAGGAATTCAGAAGGAAGCTTGGCTGGGGGTGTTGGCAGCATCTTCTTTAGGGTGGACCCTTCTGGAAGACTGAAGGCAGCCCCATGGGCAGATGGGCTGGCAGCCATTGAGTTTTAGATAAGAAAGAGTGTCGGCGTATTGCCCATGTTATTGTGGCAGATAGAGAGCAAAGAGAAAGTTCTTCAAGAGAGTGGTAGTTGACCTGCAAGACAGCGCCTCTTAGACTGGCTGGGTGTCAGTGTGGTCACCATCCGGAGTCTAGTTCCTGGCCCTAAACTGTGGGAGCTCTGGACTGGAAATCTGATCTTATCAGTATACATGGAAGTAGTCAGATTGGAGCAAAGTGGTGGGAACTGATCCATTAGCCCAATTCACAGATAACAGAGAAAAACGAAAACCTGGCAGTAGGAGCCAAATTGTAATTAGAAGTTACTTGGTGAGCATGGAGCCAGAGCAAGAAGATGTGTTCGTTGTATGGCCTCAGTGTTTATCAAATGGGACACCTTCTCCTTCTCCTGTCCCCTTCACAGAGACACAGTGACAAATTATTTTTTTTTTTTTGAGACGGAGTCTCACTCTGTCACCCAGGCTGGAGTGCAGTGGCACAATCTCTGCTCACTGCAACCTCCGCCTACCGAGTTCAAGCGCCTACCTGCCTCAGCCTCCCAAGTAGCTGGGATTACAGGGGCCCGCCACCACACCCAGCTAATTTTTGTATTTTTTGTAGAGACAAGGCTTCGCCATGTTGGCCAGGATGGTCTCGATTTCTTGACCTCATGATCCACCCACCTCGGCCTCCCAAAGTGCTGAGATAACAGGCATGAGCCATCACGCCCAGCCCACAGTGACAAATTCTTATTTATTTAACAAGAATTTGTAAAGCACTTAGAATGGTGCCTGACACATAGAAAGTCATTTAATCTTGGTAGTAAAGTATAATTATTATCCCTGTTTTACGGATGAGGAAACGGAGACTCAGGCATTTAACAACTTCCCAAGTCACACAGTTTAACATGTGTCAGAGTCAGGATTCTTGACTGCTCCCAAGTCCCCCTCTCCACCAGGTCCTTGCTAGCTCTGACCATTTGCCCTTCCTTGTGCTGTGCCAGCTGCCTCCCTCCTTCGATATGTAGCTTACAGTAGAGCTGATGAGCATCTCAGAGGCACTCCTCTGCCACCTGTCAACAGAATATTATCCCTTCTGGGATCCTTCTCCAGGTGGCCAATGTCATCTAGAATTTCATTAGCAAAGGGAAATCTGCATAGAAGTTGCAGGTTCAGTCCAGCCCCGCGTTCGTTCTTCCCCAGTGTTGTTCCTGCATCCTACGCTGCCTCCTGGTGCAAGTTCTGTGTAATACAGGAAGCTGAAAATCTCAGTACGCTTAACTGACCTTTTATTGCTGATGTTGCTTTTTTTTCCCCACCCTGGAATGCTCTAGAGACAATTATATTTGGTACTGAGAGATGAGGAGGCTGACATTGAAAGAGGCCTCTGGAAAAATATATGCAGTCATCTATATAATGTTAGATCTTGAAAATCATTAGTCTCAGTCCTACCTTCTCATTTTACAGATGAGAAAACTGAAAAGTTGAGTCTATTTAACTAGGAGGTCTAGGCAGATTTTCAGTAAACTGTGGCCATAACTAGGCCACCGTTGCTCAGACCCTAAATGGTTCTACATGTGGAGATGTAGAAAGACATGAAGATTACTGGTGGTCTTGAAAGGAGGGTTTTCAAATAAGTGTATTTAACACTATACATGTACCACACACTGTGCAAGGAAAGAGGACTCAGGGACTTACATTTATGATGTAAAGAATTGTTCTTCAAGGGGCATATTAACAATGTGGACATCCTCATGTGCTTCTCCAAACATAATGCTCATTTGTTGACTGTCTGTTTTTAGCTGTCCTTGGAGTACACAATTTGCTCAACAATCCAAAGTTCGACGAAGAAACAGCCAACAGTAAAGGTGGCAAAGGGCCTGTCAGAAGTAAGTTGATGTGGAATCTGTGGTTTTGTAAAGCTTTGGAGCCTCCAGGGTTGCTGGCAGGAGAGAGGCCTGTTGACTTTTGCAGGCTTTGCACTCTGTTATTTGGCTAGGATATGGAGCAGCTGACAATGAGAGCTCCATCTGGCGGTGAAACTAGTACAAATCAGTGTGTGTTGCCCAGAACACTTTCTTGGTAGGTCTGTTTAGTCAGAAGATGAAATTGTTGATATATGGGTCTGCATTAAATGGTATAATCCATATTCATGAAAAAAAAATTGCTGATATGAGATTGCTTAGTCATCACAAAATGCAGAGTTTCATGTTCCTAAGGATGTTTTAATCAACTATGGTAGCTTAAATAAGTTCCCTTCTCTATTTGAGTGTCTTTTTGTCTCAGTAATAGACGCTTGTCATTAGAATTTGAATGCCCACTTCCCTCAGAGGCCATGAAAGACATGCTGGCATGGACTTACGTGCACAGGACATTCCACACCACCATCTTCTATGTCACCATTTCCTGTAGCAGTAAACAATTAATTAGACTTTTTTATTCATTCATTCGTCAGTCATCCACTAAATACCTGCTATGTGTCAGGAATGTTCTAGGATTAGGTACAAAGATGAAAATGGTCCCTGCCCAAAGAAATTTATCTGTCCAGGGTAAGGAAGGACCAATATTCAGGTCATTTCAGTACAGTGTAATCCATATGCTTTGAAAACTCATAGAAAATTACAGCTTTTTTTTTTTTTTTTTTTTTTTTTTTTGAGATGGAGTCTTGTTTCGTCACCCAGGCTGTAGTGCAGTGGCACGATCTCGGCTCACTGCAACCTCCACCTTCTGGGTTCAAGCAGTTCTCCTGCCTCAGCCTCATGAGTAGTTGGGACTACCGGCGTGTGCCACCACACCCAGCTCATTTTTAGGATTACAACTTTTCTTAGGTTAATTTTATTTTATTCACTTTAATAGAGACTTGGGAGATGTGTTCTAATCTCAGTAGCATATATATGAAATATTATTTATAGTGGTAATTTAGACACACAATGAGCAATATTCCTTTTATTTTTTGAGATAGAGGCTTGCCCTGTTGCCCAGGCTGGAGTACAATGGTGCAATCATAGCTCTTTGTAGCTTCTGGCTGCTGGACTCAAGCAATCCTCCCCGTCAGCCTCCTGAGTAGCTGGGACTACAGGTGCATGCCACCACACTCAGTTAATTATTTTTATTTTTATTTTGTAGAGACAGGATCTTGCTATGTTGCCTAGGCTGGCCTTTCTTGTTTCTTATGCTTATGGATAAAAAATGCTCATCCTTTTTAGCTTCAGCATCAAAGGGTAACATTCTGACAATGTTTGCTGTTAACAATCTGATGCATAACCTTCTGGTCGTTTATATGTACACATACACACAAATATTAACTTGTCTTCAAATTGTGGTCTCTTATCAGTACCTATAGGTTTCCTTCATTCTTTTAATGAGTAGATAACTTTTTTAATGGATAGATAATGAAGATCTTTTTTTTTTTTTTTTGAGACAGGGTCTCATTCTGTTGTCCAGGCTAGAGTCCAGCGTCACTACCAAGGCTGACTGCAGCCTCAAACTCCTGGGATCAAGGGATTCTCCTACCTTAGTCCCCTGAGCAGCTAGGACTACAGGCAAAATTACACCTGGCCAATTTTTAAAATTTATTGTAGAGACTGGGTCTCACTGTGTTGCCCAGCCTGGTCTCAAACTTCTGGCCTCAAGCAACTCTCCTGCTTCAGCCTCCCAAAGTGCTGGGATTATAGGTGTGAGCTACCATGCCTGGCTCGTGAATAGATTCTTTTAATGAATAGACAATGAGTTGTTATGTGATGATGCTATACTTTATTTACCCATTTTCATATTGATGGACATTTTATCATGTTTTGCTGTCACAAGTAATATATCAGGGAACAGGGAATATCCGTGAGTATATATCTTTATGTATCTGTGCTATTTTTGTAGATAAGACTTCTGTAGAATTGCTGGGTCATAGAACATGCACATCTTAAATTGTAATAGATAATGCCAAATTACTCTCCCAAAACATTTGCATCAGATCACATTCTCACTTACAGAGAAGTAGGAAGATGCTTTTTCCTCCACATTGTTGCCAACTCCAAATGTTATCTTGTTTCACACTTGTTTGTTAATGAAATGGTATCTCCTTTCTTTATTTTGGAGCTTAGTTACTTTTTTATATTTTTGGTTGAGTGACAGATTCTTCTGATTGTATTATTGGTTCATTTTTAATTGGGTCGCCTTATTGATTTGTAGGAGCTCTGTGTATGTTGGGATGTTAATCCTTTGTATCTCTGTTAACTTCCATTCTTCTTTTTTATCCCTTTCTCTTCCCATACCTTCCTTAAAACTAAAGCTCCAGAATAGAACTCAGAGGAGGGTAGGGTATAATCAAGAGGCCAGAGGGGTATTAGAGTTTGGGAAGTGAAGACTTATTGTGGTGTCTGATTTGTATCTCAGATCCTGAAGTCTAGTTAGTATAGTCTGACAGATGTCCATATGGAGCAGCAATAACTGCCCATGGATATTTTGAACATTGGAGTTTGCTGCAGGGCCTCCTGAACTTTTGGCTCCATGCAGTGTTAGCCCCAGGGAATTCTCATTGCAGTTGAGAAACACCAGCCTTCCAAACTGTGACTCAGAGCTACACCACTCCCATGCTTGCTCAGCTGAGAATAAACCTACTGTCATTGCTATTAAAGTCTTATTGGAATCAGAGCATATGAAAGATATGTCATTTTTTGGGAAGTCGCCACTGATTTTCATAGGAGAGACTTTGCATTTTTTAAAATGAAAAATTGTGTTTTAGATGTTGTCAAAGGTGAAAAGGTAAAGCCAGTATTTGAGGAACCACCCAATCCCACAAATGTGGAAATAAGCCTGCAGCAGATGAAAGCCAATGATCCTAGCTTGCAAGAAGTCAACCTCAACAACATTAAGGTATTTCATTGTGATTATCATCAGTCACTTAATTTATCATGAGGTCAGAAAACTTACCAGAGATGACCAATTGCTTGTTTTCACACCTGTTTGCAGTTCTTTGTAGTCACTGAGTTGGAGTCAAGGTATCCTATTCAAAAGAAGTGGGTTTTGGAAAACAGTGATTTCTATAATTATTTGAAAAGAATCACCATACCTGAGTTAAGCGTAGTACATTAGTTATATCTATTGCTGAGTAACAGATTACTCCAAAACTTAGAGGCTTCAAACAACAGACATTTATTATTTCACACACAATTTTTCAGTGTCAGGAATCTGGTAGTTGCTAGCTGGATAGTGTGGCTCAGGGTCTCAAATGAGGTGACAGTGAAGTTGTCATCCAAGGCTGCAGTACCAGGCTTGCCCGGGGCAGGAGGATCCAATTCTAAGATGGCAGATTCATGTGGCTGTTGGGAAGAGGCCTCCATTTCTCACCATGTGGCTCCCCAGAGCGAGTGATCGAAGACAGAAAGATGAGAAAGCAGGAAGCCACAATACCTGTTTTGACCCGGTTTCTGAAGTTACTGAACATGTTTGTTACTTCCACTTTATTCAGTTTGATAAGTCATGCCACTCTCAAAGGGAAAGAGTAGAAGAGAGAGAGAGAGAGAGAGAGTGTATGTGTGTGTGTGTGTGTAAATATTACCTGAAGTCTCTTTTGTTTATTCTTTTTGGGCCAGTTCTTAGCATTTAATAATAACCAACTTTTATTGAGTGCATACTATATGCCATGTCCTTTACTAAATACTTGGAATTTATTATCTCATTTAATTATTAGTGGGACTTAAAGAGTTGTTAAGGTCATAGAGCTAGCCTATAGTGCAGCCAGGACTCTTCTCCACTTCTAACTGCACCCCATATTGTCTCCTTCCCCAGTGGTCATTACTGTGGTAAATGATCTAGAAAAAGGACTAAAAGATGAATAAGATTTTTTCAGTCTTTACTCTGAAAAATATTATACTAGGAGAAAAACACTAAACAGATAATTATAACATGATGTGGTGAGCCCCCAAATGTCATTGAATTGCAAGAAAGAAAAATTTTAATGCTACCTAGGAGATCCAGTAAACAAAGGAGATGATATTACATCTGAGTCTTGAAAGATGAGTAGGAATTAATCAGAGAAAAGGACAAAAGGAATTTCCAGGCTAAGGGGAAAGCATATATAAAGGTCTGAAAAAGAGAAAGACTGTGGTATATTAAAACAATGGCAAGTATATCGGTCTGGCTAGAATACAGAGTGAAAAATAAAAAGAGGGAAGTGTAGTATGTGCATACTTTCTTGGTAAGGGAAAACAGAAAGACAACACTCAAGAGGTACCATAGTGGTAGACTAGATTCCCCTATTGGACACTAAGTGGTGCTGTTGGCTCAGGATAGCTTGGTTGCTGAAGGGTAGGTAACGACCCTCATTTAGAAGGGATATCTTGTATTTATCTACATACATATGGTATTTAAAGGTTGTGGGTTCTTACCTTGGCAAGAGTGTGCCATAGACTGGGTCATCAACTAGCCATGTCTTCTCTGTCTTAGAACATTCCAATTCCAACCCTGAGGGAATTTGCAAAGGCTCTGGAGACCAACACTCACGTGAAGAAGTTCAGCCTGGCCGCAACTCGCAGCAATGACCCTGTGGCCATTGTGAGTAGAATTCTTAGAAATATAACATAAAGTTATTTAATCCACTGGAGGCTCTATTTAATTTGTTTCTTTAGCTAACAATTTTTTAGATCTGGTAAACTTACATTCTACACAGTTAATGAGCAAAATTATAGTTACAATGCAATAGTAAAACTTCAGAACCAAACTCTCAGATGCTGTAAGTTATCTGGAATTTTGTCAGCATTACAATTTTCAGAGAAAGAAACAAGATAAGTTTGGCATTTGACTAACTGAATATTTAGGGTTTGTTCTGTGCTTAGGATACATTTTCTAAAACTTTTGCATCTGCAGTCATTGCATATTATGACCTTAAAATCCTTTAGGAACTAGGCACCTATAGAAATATTGAAGTAGCTGGGCGTGATGGCTCACGCCTGTAATCCCAGCACTTTGGGATGCCGAGGTGGGTGGATCATGAGGTCAGAAGTTTGAGACCAGCCTGGCCAATAGGGTGAAACCCTATCTCTACTAAAACTACAAGAACTAGTGGGCATGGTGGCATGCGCCTGTAGTCCCAGCTACTCAGGAGACTGAGGCAGAAGAATCACTTGAACCCAGGAGGCGGAGGTTGCAATGAGCTGAAATCATGCCACTGCACTCTAGCCTGGGCAACAGAGGGAGACTCCATCTCAAAAAAAAAAAAAAAAAAAGAAATATTAAAGTATATTTTAATCTTTGAAATGGATTAATGTGTGTCTAAAATATCTTAGACAACCAAATCGTGAAGCATTTTGTGTTTGACACCTTGTTAACCAGAATATGAAAAAAATAGCCAGCCAGATGTGGTAACGCACAGCTCTGGTCCCAGCTACTTAAGAGGCTAAAGTGAGACAATTGGCTTGAGCCCAGGAGTTCTAGGCTGCAGTGAGCTATGATCGCACCTCTGCACCCCAGTCTGGGCAATAGAACAAGACAGTAGATAGATAGATAGATAGATAGATACATACATACATACATACATACATACATACATACGTAAAAGAAAAATAGCCAACTAAAAGTTCTGTTCTTCCTATGCATTTTAGATAATTTAGCCAAATAAGGAAGCCCCTTGACCCAGGTAAATACTTATACCATCACTATCATGATTTTTATTCTTCCTATCAATAGCCAATTAATAACTCCTATTAATAGCTAATTTGTTGAGGAATTAGTAAATACCAGCACCGATCTTTGTGCTTTCCACACAGTATCTCATCCATTTGTCACTGTAATGCTATGAGGTATATACTCTTATTAGTTCCAACTTTAACAAATGAGAAAACAGCCTCAGAGAGGTTAAGTAAGTTATCCAAGGTAATAAAACCAGTAAATGGCAGAGCCAGAATTCACTACCAAGTCTTTCTGGTTCTACAACCAGGAAGCTTAACAATCAAGCTATGCTAGATTTACACACAATGACTGGCTTCCATACATTTGCTAAAATATGTCATTTATCAAAAGCCTGGGCATCAACCTGTTGTTCTATGGCATTTAATGCTCAGCCCTTGAATCAAGTTAGAAAAACAAAAGTTGGGCTGGGCGCGGTGGCTCACACCTGTAATCCCAGCATTTTGGGAGGCCAAGGTGGGCAGATCACGAGGTCAGGAGGTCGAGACCATCCTGGCTAACATGGTGAAACCCCATCTCTACTAAAAAATACAAAAAATTAGCCGGGCGTGGTGGCGGGCGCCTGTAGTCCCAGCTACTTGGGAGGCTGAGGCAGGAGAATGGCGTGAACCCGGGAGACGGAGCTTGTAGTGAGCCGAGACCACACCACTGCACTCCAGCCTGGGCGACAGAGCAAAACTCCGTCTCAAACAAAAAAAAAAAAGAAAAGAAAAGAAAAGAAAAACGGAAGTTGTCTTGACTTGATCTTTTGATTTAAAGTAACGTGCCTTTTGGAAGATCTAAAATAGCATTTAAAACATGACATGAAAGTAATGACTACCTATCATGGTCCTGGCACAGAATAGCTGTTTGAAAGTACTTGTTAGACAAATGAATGATCATAACCTGCAACCTCTAGCAATAGAGAATATTTCTGTGGTGATCACAGCAAACTTGAAATAAGCACTCATGTAAAAGAGGAACCAGGCTACAGAAATCAATGTTTTTACCAGCAGTGATTACATATCTAAATCTGTAGATTGAAAGCAGTTTTGAATTTGAAACCTATCATTAAAATAGAAAGATAGCAGAACTAGATAATTGGTAAGGTGAAGTGAACAGTTTAAGGATTCTTATCTCTGTATGATTTTGTGCTATTTCTGCCTTTTAGTAGATGTTTTTCAGTAAAGCAAAAATATTCACAATATACTTTGTATGTAAATGAATAAAGGGATAAAGAAATGATTTGTCACTTCTGTTTAATATATTATTTTGAGTAAAATTGCAGGGGTGGGGTTAGTTCACAATCAACTGCCAACACTACTGGTAAATAATCTAACTCCTATTCTAGACCAAATAGATAACTTACTAAGTGGATTAAATAAATTCCAAATATAATAATCACTTTGATGCTGTTTTTAATGCAACAACTATGTGTTGAATGCCTATCATATGAAAAGCACTACACTAGGAGCTGAATTTTTTTGGCAACACTTTTCAGGCAAATTTGACCTTTTGTAACTTGCTTTTTAAAGAATACTTCATTTGGTAGCAAATGTTGGGAAAGGTGTGGAGAAAGGGGAGCACTTGTGTACTGGTGGTGGGAATGTAGAGTAGTACAGCCATTATGGGAAACAGTATGGTGGTTCCTCAAAAACCGAAATTAGAACTACATATGATCCAGCAATCCCACTGCTGGGTATATATCCAACAGAAAGGAAATCAGTATATTGAAGAGATATCTGCCCTCCCATGTTTACTGCAACACTGTTGACAACAGTCAAGATATGGAATCAACCTAAATGTTCATCAACAGATGAATGGATGGAGAAAATGTGGTACATATACACACTGAAATATTATTCAGCCATAAAAAAAAGAGAAATCCTGTCATTTGCAGCACCATGGATGGGACTGGAGGTCATTGTGTTAACTGAAACAAGCCAAGCACAAAAAAATAAATATAGCATGTTCTCACTTACATGTGGGAGCTTAAAAAAAGTGGTTCTCATGGAGGTAAAGAGTAGAATGGTGGTTACCAAAGCCTGGGAAGGGAGTGGGGACAAAGAGAAGTTGGTTAAGAGGTACAAAAATACAGTTAGTTAGAAGGAATAAGTTGTTGTATTCAATAATTTATTATAAATTTCAAAATAGCTAGAAGAGAAGAATTGTAATGTTCCCAACACAAAAATAAGCCTTTGAGGTGATGGCTATCCCAATTACTCCAATTTGATCACTGCATACACATTGTATAAAGGTATCAAAATATCACATTTACCCCCAAAAATATGTACAACTATTATTTATCAGTAAAACATTTTAAATTTATTTGGTATAGTCATAGTACAATCTATAAAAAATAGAGGGACCACAGGAAGATATACATATATATATATTCATTTATGTGGATAGAGTTTTCAAAACATGATTTTGCTACTGTTTTCTGAAGAGCATCACTCCTAATAGAAATTTTTCACTTGTCCTCCATTCCAGTTCTAAGATGTGTCACACCTTCCTCCCCTCCTGACTCCCCTAATCCCCCCTCCTCAAGGGTAAGCAGAGAAGAGAGGCAGAACCAAGGGAACAAAGTGATGATTTTAGGAAAGATTTTCTTGGTTGTCACTGTGCCTGGGTGACTGTTTTACTGCGAGCCCTGGCAGAAAGTCTTCATTTTTAGCATTCAAACATGAAGTGAAAAGGCGTTTCTGGTGGATGACATTTGTGGACCTCAAACCTTATTCTGCTTTCATATTATAAATTATTATTCTGATATATTGTTAGAATCAGTGAAGCCCTGTGTGACTGGCATCTGTTTAGACATGTGCCCATTTAAGGCTGTTTTGCATTCAATCAGAAAACACATTTTGGGGTTCGTGGTGAACACAAGCCATTTTACAGATGAGGCAACTGAGACTCAAAGAAGTTGAATGCTGAACTAAGATTACACCACATGTGGCCAAGCCAGGATGCAAATGTAAGTCACCTGTGATTGAGTTTAGTTTACTGTGCCCCAAGCACTTCCATATAACCACATCTATAGTAACTGAGCATTCAAATGGAATTTGTCCCCACTGAATGCCAGTGGGGAGAAGGCTCAAATGTATTTAAAATGCTACTGTTATTTACAGTGAGCCATATAAAAATCAAGAGTTTAGGACAGCACCGTTTATTAGAAATAAAACTTGAGAGGTTACTTCCAAGATGGCCAAATAGGAACAGCTCTGGTCTCCAGCTCCCAGTGAGATCGACGCAGAAGACGGGTGATTTCTGCATTTCCAACTGAGGTACCTGGTTCATCTCCATGGGACTGGTTGGACAGTGGGTGCAGCCCACGGAGGGTGAGCTGAAGCAGGGTGGGGCATCGCCTCACCCAGGAATCACAAGGGGTTGGAGGATTTCCCTTTCCTAGCCAAGAGAAGCCATGAGTGACTATATCTGGAGGAGCAGTACACTCCTGCCCAAATACTGTGCTTTTGCCACAGTCTTCGCAACCAGCAGACCAGGAGATTCCCTCCCATGCCTGGCTCGGCACGTCCCATGCCCATGGAGCCTTGCTCACTGCTAGCACAGCAGTCTGAGATCCACCTGAGATGCTAGAGCTTGGCAGGGGGAGGGGCGTCTGCCGTTGCTGAGGCTTGAGTAGGTGGTTCTATGCTCACAGTGTAAACAAAGCGGCAGGGAAGCTTGAACTGGGGGGAGCCCACCACAGCTCAGGAAGGCCTACTGCCTCTCTAGATTCCACCTCTGGGGACAGGGCATATCTGAACAAAAGGCAGCAGACAGCTTCTCCAGACTTAAACATCCTTGCCTGACAGCTCTGAAGAGAGCAGTGCTTCTCCCAGCATGGCATTCGTGCTCCAATAACGGACAGACTGCTGCCTCAAGTGGGTCCCTGACCCCTGTGTAGCCTGACTGGGAGACACCTCCCAGTAGGGGCTGACACCTCATACAGGCAGGTGTCCCTCTGGGAGGAAGCTTCCAGAGGAAGGATCAGACAGCAATATTTGCTGTTCTGCAGCCTCTGCTGGTGATACCCAGGAAAACAGGGTCTGGAGTGGACCTCCAGCAAACTCCAGCAGACCTGCAGCTAAGGGGCCTGTCTGTTAGAAGGAAAACTAACAAACAGAAAGGAATAGCATAAACATCAACAATAAGGACATCCACACCAAAACCCCCTTTGTAGGTCACCAACATCAAAGACTAAAGGTAGATAAAACCACAAAGATGGGGAGAAACCAGAGCAGAAAGGTGGAAAATTCCCAAAACCAGAACGCCTCTTCTCCAAAGGAACACAACTCCTCACTAGCAAGGGAACAAAACTGGACAGAGAATGAGTTTGACGAGTTGACAGAAGTAGGCTTCAGAAGGTTAGTAATAACAAACTTCTCTGAGCTAAAGGAGCATGTTCTAACCCATTGCAAGGAAGCTAAAAACATTGAAAAAAGGTCAGATGAATGGCTAAATAGAATAACCAGTGTAGAGAAGAGCTTAAATGACCTGATGGAGCTGAAAACCAGAGTACGAGAACTTCATAAAGCATACACAAGCTTCAATAGCCGATTTAATCAAGTGGAAGAAAGGATATCAGTGATTGAAGATCAAATTAATGAAGTAAAGTGAGAAGACAAGATTAGAGAGAGAAAAGTGAAAAAAAAAAACGAACAAAGCCTCCAAGAAATGTGGGACTATGTGAAAAGACCAAATCTACGTTTGATTGGTGGACCTGAAAGTGACAGGGAGAACGGAACCAAGTTAGAAAACACTCTTCAGGATATTATCCAAAAGAACTTCCCTAACCTAGCAAGGCAGGCCAACATTCAAATTCAGGAAATACAGAGAACACCACAAAGATACTCCTCGAGAAGAGCAACCCCAAGACACATAATTGTCAGATTCACCAATGTTGAAATGAAGGAAAAATGTTAAGGGCAGCCAGAGAGAAAGGTCGGGTTACCCACAAAGGGAAGCCCATCAGACTAACAGTGGATAACTCGGCAGAAACCCTACAAGCCAGAAGAGAGTGGGGGCCAATATTCAACATTCTTAAAGAAAACAATTTTCAACCCAGAATTTTATATCCAGCCAAACTAAGCTTCATAAGTGAAGGAGAAATAAAATCCTTTACAGACAGGCAAATGCTGAGAGATTTTGTCACCACCAGGCCTGCCTTTCAAGAGCTCCTGAAGGAAGCACTAAACATGGATAGGAACAACCAGTACCAGCCACTGCAAAAACATACCAAATTGAAAGACCATCAACACTATGAAGAAACTGCATCAATTAATGGGCGACATAACAATCTAGCATCATAATGACAGTATCAAATTCACATGTAACAATATTAACCTTAAATGTAAATGGGCTAAATGCCCCAATTAAAAGACACAGACTGGCAAATTGGATAAAGAATCAAGACCCATCAGTGTGCTGTATCCAGGAGACCGATCTCATGTACAAAGACACACATAAGCTCAAAATAAAGGGATGGAGGAAGATCTACCAAGCAAATGGAAAGTAAAAAAAAGCAGGGGTTGCAATCCTGGTCTCTGATAAAACAGACTAAATCAACAAAGATCAAAAGAGACAAAGACGGGCATTACATGATGGTAAAAGGATTCAACAAGAAGAGCTAACTATCCTAAATATCTACACACTCAATACAGGAGCACCCAGATTCATAAAGCAAGTTCTTAGAGACCTACAAAGAGACTTAGACTCCCACACAATAATAATGGGAGATTTTAACACCCCACTGTCAGTATTAGACAGATCAATGAGACAGAAAATTAACAAGGATATCCAGAACTTGAACTCAGCTGTGGACCAAGTGGACCTAATAGACATCTACAGAACTCTGTACCCCAAATCAACAGAATATATAGTCTTCTCAGCACCACATCACACTTATTCTAAAATTGACAACATAATTGCAAGTAAAACACTTCTCAGCAAATGTAATAGAATGGAAATCACAACAAACTGTCTCTCAGCCCACAGTGCAACCAAATTAGAGCTCAGGATTAAGAACTCACTCAAAACCACACAACTATGTGGAAACTGAACACCGTGCCCCTGAATGACTACTGGGTAAATAATGAAATGAAGGTAGAAATAAAGATGTTCTTTGAAACCAATGAGAACAAAGACACAATGTACCAGAATCTCTGGGACACGTTTAAAGCAGTGTGTAGAGGGAAATTTATAGCACTAAATGCCCACAAGAGAAAGCAGGAGAAATCTGAAATTGACACCCTAACATCACAACTAAAAGAAATAGAAAAGCAAGAGCAAACATATTCAAAAGCTAGCAGAAGACAAGAAATAACTAAGATCAGAGCAGAACTGAAAGAGATAGAGACCCAAAAAAACTCTTCAAAAAATCAATGAATCCAGGAGCTGGTTTTTTGAAAAGATCAACAAAATGGATAGACGCTAGTAAGACTAACAAAGAACAAAAGAGAGAAGCATCAAATAGACACCATAAAAAATGATAAAGGGGATATTACCACTGATCCCACAGAAATACAAACTACCATCGGAGAATACTATAAACACCTCTATGCAAATAAACTAGAAAATTTAGATGAAATGGATAAATTCCTGGACACATACAACCTTCCAAGTCTAAACCAGGAAGAAGTTGAATCTCCGAATAGACCAATAGCAGGTTCTGAAATTGAGGCAATAATTAATAGCCTACCAACCAAAAAGAGTCCAGGACCAGACAGATTCACAGCCGAATTCTACCAGAGGTGTAAAGAGGAGCTGGTACCATTCCTTCTGAAACTATTCCAATCAATAGAAAAAGATGGAATTATCCCTAACTCATTTTATGAGGCCAGCATCACCCTGATACCAAAGCCTGGCAGAGACACAACAAAAAAAAAGAGAAATTTTAGGCCAATAATGATGAATATCGATGCAAACATCCTCAATAAAATACTGGCAAACCAAATCCAGCAGCACCTCAAAAAGCTTACCCACCATGATCAAGTTGGCTTTATCCCTGGGATGCAAGGCTGGTTCAACATACTCAAATCAGTAAACATAATCCATCGCATAAACAGAACCAACTACAAAAACCACATGATTATCTCAATAGATGCAGAAAAGGCCTTCAATAAAATTCAACAGCCTTTCATGCTAAAAACTCTCAATCAACTAGGTATTGATGGAATGTATCTCAACATAATAAGAGCTGTTTATGACAAACCCACAGTCAATATTATACTGAATGGGCAAAAACTGGAAGCATTCCCTTTGAAAACCAGCACAAGACAAGGATGCCCTCTCTCACCACTCCAATTCAGCATAATATTGGAAGTTCTGGCCAGGGGAATCAGGCAAGAGGAAGCAATAAGGGTATTCAAATAGGAATAAAGGGAGTCAAATTGTCTCTGTTTGCAGATGACATGATTGTATATTTAGAAAACCCCATAGTCTCAGCCCCAAATCTCCTTAAGCTGATAAGCAAATTCAGCAAAGTCTCAGGATACAAAATCAATGTGCAAAAATCACAAGTATTCCTATACACCAAGAACAGACAAACAGCCAAATCATGAGTGAACTCCCATTCACAATTGCTACAAGGAGAATAATACCTAGGAATAGAACTTACAAGGAATGTGAAGGACCTCTTCAAGGAGAACTACAAACCACTGCTCAAGGAAATAAGAGAGAGAGTACACAAACAAATGAAAAAACATTCCATGCTCATGGATAGGAAGAATCAATATGAAAATGGCCTTACTGCCCAAAGTAATTTGTAGATTCAACACTATCCCCATCAAGCTACCGCTGACTTTCTTCACAGAATTGAAAAAAACTACTTTAAACTTCATATGAAACCAAAAAGAGCCCGCATAGCCAAGACAATCCTGGGCAGGAAGAACAAAGCTGGAGGCATCACGCTACCTGACTTCAAACTTTGCTATAAGGCTACAGTAACCAGAACAGCATGGTACTGGTACCAAAACAGATACAAAGACCAATGGAACAGAACAGAGGCCTCAGAAATAACTCCACGCGTCTACCACCATCTGATCTTTGACAAACCTGACACACACAAGCAATGGGGGGAAAAGATTCCCTATTTAATAAATGCTGTTGGGAAAACTGGCTAGCCGTATGCAGAAAACTGAAACTGGACCCCTTCCTTACAGCTTATACAAAAATAAACTCAAGATGGATCAAAGACTTAAATGTAAGACCTAGGACCATAAAAATCCTAGAAGAAAACCTGGGCACTACCATTCAGGGCATAGGCATGGGCAAAGACTTCATGTCTAAAACACCAAAAGCAATGGCAACAAAAGCCAAAATTGACAAATGGGATCTAATTAAACTAAAGAGGTTCTTCACAGCAAAAGAAATTATCATCAGAGTGAACAGGCAACCTACAGAATGGGAGAAAAATTTTGCAATCTATCCATCTGACAAAGGACTAATACCCAGAATCTATAAGGAACGTAAACAAATTTACAAGAAAAAAGCAAACAAACCCCATCAAAAAATGGGCAAAGGATATGAACAGACACTTCTCAAAATAAGACATATATGCAGCCAACAGACATATGAAAAAATGCTCATCATCTCTGATCATTAGAGAAATGTAAATCAAAACTACAATGAGATACCATCTCATGCCAGTTAGAATGGCAACCATTAAAGTCAGGAAACAACAGATGCTGGAGAGGTTGTGGAAAAATAGGAACGCTTTACACTGTTGGTGGGAGTGTAAATTAGTTCAACCATTGTGGAAGACAGTGTGGCAATTCCTCAGGGGTCTAGAACTAGAAATACCATTTGACCCAGCAATCCCATTACTGGACATATACTCAAAGAATTATAAATCATTCTACTATAAAGACAGATGCACACGTAGGTTTATTGTGGCACTATTCACAACAGCAAAGACTTGGAACCAACCCAAATGCCCATCAATGATAAACTGGATAAAGAAAATGTACCGCATATACACCATGGAATACTATGCAGCCATAAAAAAGGATCAGTTCATGTCCTTTGCAGGGACATGAAAGAAGCTAGAAACCATCATTCTTAGCAAACTGTCACAAGATCAGAAAACCAAACACTGCATGTTCTCATTCATAAGTGGGAGTTGAACAATGAGAACACATGGACACAGGGAGGGGAACATCACACACCAGGGCCTGTGGGGATTGGAGGGCTAGGGGAGGGATAACATTAGGAGAAATACCTAATGTAGGTGACAGGTTGATGGGTGCAGCAAACCACCATGGCACATGTATACCTATGTAACAAAATTGCACATTCTGCACATGTAACCCAGAACTTAAAGTATAATAAAAATAAATAAATAAAACGTGAGCCACAAATGTAAGCCCCACGTATAAATTTAAATTTTTTAGTAGCCACATTAAAAAAAAAAAGTAGACAAAATTAATTTTAGTAGTAAATAGATGCTCCTTGACTTACAATGGGGTTATGTCCAGATAAAGCTATTGTAAATTGAAAATCTTTATCTGAACATAGCCTCATCGTAAGTCAAGGAGCATACTGAATGAGTATCGCTTTCACATCATGGTAAATTCCAAAAATCTAAAGTGGAACCACCATGTCAGGGACTCTCTGTATTGTATTTAAACCAATATATCCAAAATGTAATTTGAAAAAATAATGAGGTATTTTGCATTCTTGTTTTCATACTATATCTTTGAAATCCAGTGTGTTTTATGTTTGCAGCACATTTCAAATCAGACTAGCCAATTTTCAAGGGCTCAATAGCCACATTTCTCATGGCTACCATTTGGCCAGTGCAGAAATTTGCATTTCCGTACAATCCTATAAAGTACAGAGAGCAAACCCTTCTCTTTAAAGATGTATTTCTACTCTATTTCAATGACATTTAAAACATCTAGTCTTTGTTTTAATAATGTTATTATTCCCAGCACATGTAATATGCTCAAATATTTGCTGAACTGAAGTGAACCTGGGCCTGCAGCCCAGGATTGTGTTTGGCTGGCTCGCCGCTGTTTTGTGGAGCATAAGAAAGTGTTTTCTCAAGTTTAAAAGAAATTGGCAAGATCCTGGCAAGTTGCCAGGAGGTTCTGCAACTTTCTGTAAAGGCCTAATTGCTCTGACATTTTGTTATTCTAATAATGAGAGTAAATCCCAAAGCTTGGAGTGTCCAAAAGGAAAGTCCTGATGCATCCCTCTCTGGTGATCAGATTAAAATGTATAGATTTACTTTTAATTAAGGACCTAGCACAGAATAAATACGCTTTAATTTACGTGGTGTGCCATAGTGTAAATCCAAATTCTTGAGCTTTCTTTGCAGTACGAGCAACTGCCTGATCAAGATACAGGATTATTCTTCTAGTCCAGTGGTTCTCAACCTGGGGCAATTTTGCCCTCCAGGGGACATTTGGCAGCATCTGGAGATATTTCTGGTTGTCATGATGGGGAGGAGTGCTATTGACATCTAGTGAGTCTCAGAGGCCAGAGATACTGCTAAATATTCTTTAATACACAGGACAGCCTCCCACAACGAAGAATTCTTTGACCCCAAGTGTCAGTCATGCTGGGGTTAAATAACCCTGTTCTCGTCCAATGTTGGGACTTCTTGTCTTCTTTCTTCCTGTCTTTTCCACTGTAAAAACAATTAAAATAGTTCAGAACTTTTTTGTTCTACTCCCCAGAAGCAATCACTATTAGTAGTTTGTTTTTCATTCTTCTAGTTGTTGTCTTTATGACTTTAATTAAAGTAGTTACTGGCTCATGCCTGTAATCCCAGCCCTTTGGGAGGCCGAGGCAGGAGGATCACTTAAAGCCAGGAGTTCGAGACCAGCCTGGGCAACATAGAGAGACCCTGTTTCTATACCAAAAAACGGGGGGGAAAAAAAACAGTGGTTGTCAACCCTAACTGCACATTATTCACCTGGAGAGCTCTTCAGAAATGCAGATGGCCATTCCACAGCCTCAGAGATTCTGATTCAATTCTTCTGGGGTAAATTTTTTAAAGCTCTCAGGCCATTCTAATGTGTGGTCAATGTAGAAAACCACTAATGTACAGAAATTTATATTTTTCATTTATCATCTTAGAAAATTTTTTATTCTCTGTTATAAAAGATGAGGGCAGTTCTATACTTACTTTATTTTCCATTCCTCCTTTCTCTTCCACTTCCAAATTGTAGATATTACATTATTTTCACACATGTGAGCTTTATACATTTTATGTAATTATGTTCTGTGTTTGTATATAGATTGATTCCAAAAATTAACCTATTAGCAGCATTTACAATTATATAACTATATAAATATAAATCTCCATTCCCATGGACCTTGCAATCTAGTGACTAGTGCTGACCTGATTTTTGATCATTTGCAGGTAACTTATTTTTCCTTGCAAGAAATTTTTAGTACTCTCTTTCCCTTTGGAATTCTGAAATTTCACTTGTCTGTTCACTTAAGAGTCGTTTTGGGCCAGGCATGGCGGCTCACGCCTGTAATCCCAGCACTTTGGGAGGCCAGGGCGGGTGGGTCACCTGAGGTCAAGAGTTTGAGACCAGCCCTGGCCAACATGGTGAAACCCCATCTCAACTAAAAATATAAAAATTAGCTGGGTGTGGTGGTGAGCCCCTGTAATCTCAGCTACTCAGGAGGCTGAGGCAGGAGAATTGCTTGAACCCAGGAGATGGAGGTTGCAGTGAGCTGACACAGTGCCGCAACACTCCAGCCTGGGCAACAAAGTGAGACTCCGTCTCAAAAAACAAAAAACAAAAAAGAGTAGTTTTTATTCATTCTGCTGAGTGTCTAGTGATTTCTTTCAGATAAAGATCCATAACTTTCTTCATCTCTGGGAAATTTATTTTTCCTCCTTAATTATTTGATAACTTCTTCCCTTCTGTTTTCTTTCTTTCTTTCTTTCTTTCTTTCTTTCTTTCTTTCTTTCTTTCCTTCTTTCTTATCCTTCTGGAACTCTTCTTAGATGAGTGTTGAATCTCTGCATCTTTCATCCACATCTCTTAAGGTTTTCTCATAGTTTCTATCTTTGTCTTTTTGCTGTATATCCTTGGAAATATCCTCAGTGTTATCTTCTAGATCACCAACTTGGTCTTCAGCCATGTTTATTTTGTAATTCTAGATGCCTATTATTTTCTTTTATTTCAATGTAGTTTTTAAAAATTTTCAAAATGTTTTCTCTCTCTCTCTTTCCCCCCCACTTTTTCTCTCTTTCTTTCCTGTTCTTTTTTTTTGTGGGGCAGGGAGGAAAATAATACATAATTAGAATTTTTACATTTGTGCTCTTTCTTCTATGGCATATTTTCCTGCTTGGTCAACTTTATTCTTTCATGATGTTGGTTTTCCTAAAATGTCTGACAATTATTGGTTGCCTGTTTATATTTTTGAATGGAGAGCAAGGTTGGTTTGTATAAACCAGGATCATTTCTCCTGCAGTTATATCTATCTATTTTACCAACAGACCTCTCCCTTAAAAAGGAGGCCCCTTTATTTTTCTCCATTTGTCACCATCTGATAAGCTATATATTTTATTTATTAATTTACTGACTCTGCCCTCTTACTCAAATATAAGCCTCTCTGAGGACAAGGATTTTTGTTTTTTCTACTGCTGGAGCACAGTAGAAGCCTGACAAATAGTCTTTTTTGAATGTATGAGTGAGACCTTTTTTCAGCAGCAGGTGTGCTGACCTGCCACCTTCTCTGCAGTATGTGTATAAGGAGCCCACAGGCAGCCTGAGAGTCCCCTGCAATCACTACAGTTAGGAGGACTTCATTCTGGGAGGGACACCTTTCAATATATAGTAGTCCCCTTATCTGCAGAGGATATGTTCCAAGACCCCCAGTGGATACCTGAAACCACAGATAGTACCAAACCCGATATGTGCTATGTCTTTTCCTATACTACACACCCATAATAATGTTAATTTTTAACTAGGCACAGTAAGAGATTAATAACAATAACTAATAGAACAATTGTAATAACAATATGCTGTTATAGAAGTTGTGTGAATATGGTCTCTCTCAAATATCTTACTGTACTATCCTCCTCCCACTTGTGATGACGTGAGATGGTAAAATGTCTGTGTGATGAGATGAAGTGAGGTGAATGACATAGGCAAGGGAACTGTGTTAGGCTACTGTTGCCCTTCTGACCATTTGTCAGAAGTAGGATCATCTGCCTCCAGTGATCCTGGCTCATCCAGCCATGACGATGTCAATAGTTGGATGTCAAAAGCAGACAATGTCATTGGTTCATAGGCAGGGACAGCATGGAGATACTGGACAAAGAGGTGATTCACCTCCTGGGCGACATAGACCACAAGATTTCATCACACCACTCAGAACAGCATGCGATTTAAAACTTAAGAATTGTTTATTTCTGAGGTTGTCCATTTAACATTTTCCCACTGCGGTTGACAGCACGTAACTGAAACCGCAGATTGCGGGGAATACTGTACTTCCTTCCTGGCAGAGCTGCCTTTCCCCTTTCCCCCCAACACTGTACTGGTATGAAGGTCTGGAGGCGCCTCCGTTTCCGCACTGCTTCTCTCACAGTTCGCAGCACCTTCACCAGAGGCTCTTCCTGGGAGACTTCATTGATAGCTGTGCTGGCAGCTGCTCTTTTTCCTGGAAGGTGCTGGGAGGGATAGTATGCTCTCCATCTGCCCTAGCTGTTCCATCTGTTCCTAAGGCAGTTCTTTAAGGAATTGCCCCAAATGGAACCTATCTCTAGCAGCTCAGGCAACAACTTGCTTGTGCTAATTTATCTGTCAATCTTTCTATTTTCTGTATTTCAGCAATTTCTCAAGATAATGGCCTTTTGTTTTGTTTTCTTGCACGGTGCGAATTTCAGTCTCTTAAAAATTATATTATTTCTTCCTGGTGGTGGGAAACTTTGGGAGTAAAGAGAGCCGGCAGGTGCACATGTGCAGTCTGCTGTCTCAAACTGGAGTCTCCCATGGGTTTGCCACCCTCAGTGGTGATTTTGTTCCAAAAGTTATCTTTTTAAAATTCTGATTTATAGATGATCTGAAATAATATAACTAAATCAGTAGTGTCCAAGTACTAGTCAATGGTAAAGTTTTTTTTTTAATCAATTCAGAGTAAAAGGAAAAAAACTGGGTTTTCTGGGATTATGTCCTTTCTACCTTTTTTCTAATGTTAAAATGTGTTTTCTCAAAAAAAAAAAAAAGAAAAGAAAAGAAAACAGATAGTGTTTTTTTAATGTCTCTACTTAACAAAAAAAAAAAATCAGTAATCCTATGTCAGTATCTTTTTTAAAAAAAGTTTTTGCAAGTATGTGAAATTTATGTCTAGACTGCTGGACTGAAATATTTTAATTGCGGTTTTAAATTGTATCTTTGTTACTTGGAAGTGAAAGTATGATTTGGTGAAAGTTTTCTTTAAGTGCTAGAAAACATCTGTATTTAATTTCGGAGTGAGGGGTTTAGTAAATTAATCTTTAGAAATTCTAACTTAATTCTAAGTTTTTTTCTTTTTGCATCATAAGGCTTTTGCAGACATGCTGAAAGTAAACAAGACTTTGACAAGTCTAAACATAGAATCCAATTTTATCACTGGAACTGGAATCCTGGCCCTGGTAGAGGCACTGAAAGAAAATGACACCTTGACAGAGATCAAGATTGACAACCAGGTAAGGAAGGCCAGAGAACAGGCAAAGCCAACTCACAGGGTGTGCAGTGAGCAAGGGAAATGCCACAAGAAATGAGTTAAAAGACACAGTTCTGTGTGTGACTCCATTTGATGTACTGGATTTCCTGTAAGTTTTATAACCATTTCTGGCCCATGGAGGATGTGCAGAAGAGCATGTTACTAATCAAACAATGTACAGTGGGGCAGCCTGGGACATAAAGAGCCATCTACCCACAACCCTAGGTTAGTCAGGCTCAAGAAAAGAAAGCAAGGAGGTGGTGGCAGAGGTGTTGACAGCTGCTTTACTCAGTCTCATCATTGTTGCCTTTTGGCATGTATCTCTGCCCTGTCCTATCCCAGCCTTCCTTTTGCTTCTCAGTGGGACTGTCACTAACAGAGAAAGCAGGGTGGCCATGGCCAAAGATTCAGATTTCTTTTCCTTGGCTGAAGACTTCTACAACCAAAAGAGCAGACGCAGGCTCCTGCAGTCTGATGCTGGCTGCAGAGAGCCTATTTAAAGGAATCAGGGTTCTAGAAGATGGTCTGGCTTAGAGTGGCAGGCCACACCCCTGAGACTGTGGTCTGATCACAATCTCATTGATCATGACCGCAGCATTTCTCAGGTTCCCATCTGCAGCCAAAGGAAGGTGCTTTCCCCTAGAGCTAACTCTTCCTGCCTGGCAACCTCTTTTTCCCAGCATCAGCCTGCAGTGCCTTCCGAGTTGCCCTGTTGGCTTCAGCTGAGTCCTGCCCACAGACAGCAACTCTCAGTGATCAGCCATGATGCTGAGCCCTGCTCCTCTGGCCACGGGGGAGGGTCTGTGATGGGGTTCCAGACACTGTATCTTGAAAAGAAAGGGCCTTGGAAAGGAGAGACCAAGGAGACTTGTGGTATGAGCATTCGTTCCCCTGTGGGGTGGTGGGAGAGACAGTTGGGGAGGTGACTGCTGCTTAGAGCATCCTTTGCATGTCTGGGGGCCATCTCTGGGAAATTTCCTGGTCCAGACCCTCCAAGACCTGATAAAGCTGCAGAGTGCCACCCAGGACTGTTGCCTAACCCTGGAAACTCCCAACAGTTCCCATGGAGGCTGTACTCTCTGTCTTTGCTAACCAGGACAAGCAGACTGTTTCAGTGCAGGCCCTCTGGCCTTGGACTTCTGATGTTTGTTGCCAGAGGAACACGGAAGGCCCACCAGGAGACAGGAGCTTTTTCATTCTCATCCTGCCAGAAGGGATGTGCCACCAAAACAGCTTTCCCAGACACAGAGATGTGGAGGCAGCACCCCAGGGGATGTGCCACACAGGGCTCTGCACACTCAGGAAGTTTGATGCTGTGTATCCTAGCATATGTCCAGCTGCTAGTAAATTAGAAAGTGGCATCAGGGTGTGGGGGAGTAAGGAAACAAGCCAGAGAGAAATATGAAGGGAGTGAACAGAAGTGATCACTCAGGGATATTTGTTGAATAGACTCATATCAGAAAGAAGCTAAGTGGGCACTTAGTAAGTATTTCCAGGGGAACTAACACAGAAGTGAATACCCTGTTTGAAAGTATATTTAACTCTTTTTATGGATTTAGGCCATTGTGAAACCTCATAGCTGAAATAGTATCACACACTCTGTCTCTAGTTCCTTACAAGATACCACCTAGCTAAGGTTGCCACATAAAATACAGTTAAATTTGGCTTTCAGATAAATGATATATAAATTTAGCATGTGTCATCAAATATTTGGGATACCTTATACTATACTAAAAAAATATGTGTTGTTAATCAGAAAGTCAAACTTAACTGGGTGTCCTGTATTTTTATTTGCTAAACCTGGCAACTCTGTGCCTAGTATTGAGTTAGAATGAGGCTAGAATGAGCTAGAATTGTGAAAATTTAGAATAGAGCAGCTTTTGGCAATGCATATAAAGAAGACCCTGAAGTACAGCCTGTAATCCCAGCACTTTGGGAGGCCAAGGCGGGCAGATCACCTGAGGTCAGGAATTTGAGACCAGCCTGGCCAACATGATGAAATCCCATCTCTGCCCAAAAATCCAAAAATTACCCAGGCGTGGTGGCTCACGCCTATAATCCCAGCTACTGAGGAGGCTGAGGCACGAGAATCACTTGAACCCAGGAGGCAGAGGTTGCAGTCAGCCAAGATCATGCCACTGCACTCCAGCCTGGGTGACAGAGTGAGACCCTGTCTCAAAAAAAAAAAAAAAAAACCCTGAAGTACAAAGAATTTGCTCCCTAAAATCCCCGCTAAATCAACCTCATCACCCTTCCTCAGCCATCTAGGAATGGATTTATGTAGTTTTTCAACTGTAATCTTTCATTTTGCTTCCGAAATGGCTTCTCTTTATTTCGTCTTTTTTTTGTTTGGTTGTTTTTGTTTGTTTTGAGACAAAGTCTCACTCTGTGGCCTAGGCTAGAGTACAATGATGCAATCTGGCCTCACTGCAATCTCCACCTTTCTGGCTCAAGTGATCCTCCCGCTTCAGCCTTCTGAGTAACTGGGATTACAGGCACGCACTACCATGCCCAGCTAATTTTAAAATTTTTTGTAGAGACAGGGTCTCATTATATTTCCTAGATTGGTCTCCAACTCCTGGGCTCAAGCCATCTTCCTGTCTCAGCCTCCCAAAGTGCTGGAATTACAGGCATGAGCCCCGCCATGCCCAGCCTGGCTTCTCTTTATTTGTATATGACAAGAAGGATTAAGATTTTCTAGAGAGGCTGGGTGTGGTGGCTCACACCTGTAATCCCAATGCATTGCGAGGATGAGACAGGAGGATCACCTGAGCCCAGGAGTTCCAGGTTGCAGTCAGTTGTGGATGTGTCGCTGCATTCCAGCTTGGACAACAGAGCTAGACCCTGTCTATTCTCTCTCTCTCTCTCTCTCTCTCTCGATTTCCTAGAGGAATTGGAAAAAATTATTTTGCTTTACTTAAGAAATGAGGAAATTCGGGGTCAAAACTTGTCTTACATCCAAATTGTGTTCATTGACTCATAGACTGTTAGAAGTAACCTCAGTTTCCTTAGCTATCAAATGAGGGGTTTGAAATAAAATAATCTGTAAGACAGTTTCCTCAGGCAGAACCAGAAGCCAAGACCAATTTAACAGCACAGCAATAGGCAGCTGCACCGAAATGAAGGCCTGCTGAGAATCCACCACCAGGGGCAGACTGCTGGGCTAGGCTCCAGGTCAAAATGCAGTGATTTAATCAGGTGCCCCTGCGGGAAGAACAATCAGTGATGCATATAAAAGAAACAGATGGGGAACTGCTAAATAAATTTGAGTAGATAAAAGAGGTCACTTAGAAAAAAACAGAAGGTGATTTGAAGATATGCATAAACATTTGTTTCTATTTTTTCCCCCTTTGTGTTTGGTGACTTAAAATAGAAAAAGAGCCTGGGCCTCTAGTCCCAGCTACCTACTTAGGAGGCTGAGGCAGGAGAATCCCTTGAGCCCAGGAGTTGAAGTCCAGCCTGGGCAACATAGCAATACCTCATCTTTATATATATATATAAAATATATACCATAATAAAAGTTATATAATTTAATATACTACATACTTACATAATTTAAGTATATATAAAAAATATATATCCAAATTGTAAGAAATGTTGATGCCCATCTATTGTCCTGGGTTTGTGTAAAAAAAGACCTCAAATCCAAAAAAAGATACAGGCTGAGGAAGAAACATAGTGTATGTTACGTTAATTCCTCCCCTTTTTTTTATATGCCCCCAATATAATTTTCTTCAGCTTCTAAGTCTTTTATGTAGCTATTAGCATCTCCTCCCTCCCCCTCAAAAAAACAAAACTAAAAGCTATTATTCTATTATTAATATTTCCTATTTTTGATTCCAGATTATATTAATGGTTTAAGTTAACAAAAAAGCAGAGATGGTGTTTCTGTTTCACTGCTTTGCCAGAATGTCATCCAAGATTCATTACCAAATACAGAAAACCCTAAAGAAATTACAATTGATGTCTATATAAATAGAACATTCAAATCAAGGGCGAGTAAGTGTGGATTTGCTTTTATTGCACAACAAAGCAGCTGTAAGGATGCTGAGCAGAATTTAAACTATTGGGGAAATAGCCAGCTACTTGGAGAGGAGGGACTCAGATACTTGGGAATATAGGTGATTTGGGGTAACTTTTGACCATTGCATTAACACTGCAAGTTACCCAAGTCCAGGACTCAAATGCTCCAGGGGCACAAGCCATAGTAATGGCAGCCCTAACCTTAGCTCAGGGTTCATTCCTTGATACAGTCCCACTATTCTAAACTATGACATTTGCTAAAGTTGCTCATGAAAATCTGAGGTCAGCTTCTCTTACTTTTTTGCTGCCACTCCCTCCCATTGACTCATGATGCTTAAAGCGTTAATCTCTACATGGTGGATGCCCATAATTATTATTGTCTAACTGGAAATATCACATTGTGTTAAGTTCTCAAGGAGAGACTCATTTGAGGGGTTGCTGGATGACGAGAAAGAGAAAAGCAAAGAGATAAGCCTTAAAACTTGCTTGGGATGCAAGCCATAAACTTTTCTTCTTCATCTACTCCATATTTAAATTTTCCAAATTTAAAAGGTATATGTTTTTAACTTATTACAAAGTGATCAAGATTGTATGGTACTGGCACAAAAATAGACTAGCAGAGCGATAAAGCAGATTCAAATCAGGGAAGAATGAAACAAAAGATGGTAGGATAATTTGCTAGCATTTTGGAACAAAATTGAATTGGGTCTCTATCTTCATTCTTTTTTCTTTTTTTGTTTTAAGATGGAGTTTCTTTCACTCCTGTCACCCAGGCTGGAGTGCAGTGGTGCCATCTCGGCTCACTGCAACCTCTGCCTCCCAGGTTCAAGTGATGCTCCTGCCTCAGCCTCCCAAGCAGCTGGGATTACAGGCGCATGCCACCATCCCCTGCTAATTTTTGTATTTTTAGTAGAGACGGAGTTTCACCATGTTCACCAGGTTGGTCTCAAACTCCTGACCTCAGGTGATCCACCAGCCTCAGCCTCCCAAAGTGCTGGGATTTTAGGCATGAGCCACCATGCCTGGCCCTATCTTCACTCTTACGTTAAAATTCATTCCAGATGAAATAAAGATTTAAACATTAAAATATATTAAATCATAAACCAAATGGAAGAAATCAGGAAGAGTAGAGAGGCTTCCTAAACATGATATCTAGAAGATTGATAAATTTGACCATATGAAAATGAAAAACAAGTTCTGATAGTGACAAAATGAGAGTCAAAAGACAAACAGAGCAAAATGGTTTCAGCGCATTTGACAAAGGGCTAATTTCCTAACATACAAGAAACCTACAAATCAAGTTAAAAAACACAAAATACAGGAACCGTAAGCTGGTAGAAAAATGGGCAAATGGCATGGATTGGTAGTTCCTGAGAAAAAAGAAATATAAATCCATAAGAAAATTCATTGTTCTTATTCATCGTTTGACAAATGCAAATTAAGGGAGTTAAATAAATATAAAAGAAATATAAATTTTCACAAAGTGTATTGACAAAGATTAAAAAGGTAAGTAGTATCTTATTTGGCTAGGGTAGGGAAAGCAGTAACACTCGTACAGTTAGCAAGAATAAAAGCTGTCATAACCTTTGACAGTAAGTCAGTAATATACCAGAACTGGAAACATGCTTGCCCTCTGACCCAGCTATAATTTGTCCTACAAGCATACTTGCAGAAATGCCCCAAGGTGCACTGGGGGGAGGGAAGCTCACTACAGTTTTGTTTGGAATAGTGGAAATAGAATGCAATGTAACAGTAAGTCAGTGAGGCCTGGCTAAATACACTATGATCCATCACTGCAATGGGATGTGGCACAGTTCTTTATATGGATGAGGTAAATGTATATTTACCAACATGAAAAGATATCCTTAATGTTAAATGAAAAATAAAAACACACTTCAAAACAACATGCTAGTATAATCCATTTGTGTGAAAAAAGCATAGATGTACAAGTGATTGTGTAGATGTGTGAATGCATAGAAAATGTTTAGAACACTACATAGTGCACGCCAATCTGGCTTTCTCTGTGGGGAATGGGAATGTTGAAGTAAGGGAACTTTTATATTTTATATACATTTTAATTTGCATTTTCCAAACAAGCCTGTACTTTTTTTTTTTTTTTTTTTTTGAAATGGAGTCTACTCTGTCACCCAGGCTGGAATGCAGTAGCACAATCTCAGCTCACTGCAACCTGTGCCTCCCGGGTTCAAGCGATTCTCATGCCTCAGCCTCCTGAGTAGCTGGGACTATAGGCGCCTGCCACCATACCCAGCTAGTTTTTGTACTTTTAGTAGAGACAAGGTTTTGCCATGTTGGCCAGGCTGGTTTCAAACACCTGACCTCATGATCTGCCCATATCAGCCTTCCAGAGTGCTGGGATTACAGGTATGAGCCGCTGCGCCCAGCCTTATTTTTTGAAATGTAATGACTGTGTTATGAAAAAATATAACTCGTACAGTTATATTTAAAATTAAGGGACAAAGTATACTTTGTCCCTTAATTTTAAATTCCCATATTTACATGCCCCTATTTGTTTTTGTTTTTTTGAGACAAAGTCTCACTCTGTCACCCAGGCTGGAGTGCAGTGGCACAATCTCGGCCCACTGCAACTTCCGCCTCCTAGATTCCAGTGATTCTCTTACCTCAGCCTTCCAAATAGCTGGGACTACAGGTGCATGCCACCATGCCCAGCAAATTTTTTGTATTTTTAGTAGAAACGGGCTTTCACCGTGTTGCCCTGGCTGGTCTCGAACTCCTGACCTCAAGTGATCCATCTGCCTCGACCTCCCAAAGTGCTGGGATTACAGGTGGAGCCACAGTGCGTGACCTCCCTATTAAAAAAAGAAAAAAGGAAAAAAAAACCCTCTTTTTTATTTTTTTATTAGTTTATGTCTCAAACAAAAAAGCCTTTTCCCTGCTGGGTGCGGTGGCTTACACCTGTAATCCCAGCACTTTGGGAGACCGAGGCGGGTGGATCACGAGGTCAGGAGATCGAGACCATCCTAACACGGTGAAACCCCATCTCTACTAAAAATACAAAAAAACTAGCCAGGCGTAGTGGCGGGCGCCTGTGGTCCCGGCTACTCAAGAGGCTGAGGCAGGAGAATAGTGTGAACCCGGGAGGTGGAGCTTGCAGTGAGCTGAGATTGCGCCACTGCACTCCAGCCTGGGCGACACGGGAGACTCCGTCTCAAAAAAAAAAACCTTTTCCCACAAACTTAAACAAGTTGGAGATTTTTTTGTAGCCCGCCTTCAGAGTTTGCTGATTCATCCAAAAGTGTACATGGTTCAAACCACAATAAAGCTGCTCAGAATCACCTAATGAGATTCTGCTGAGAGACAACAGCCCATAGGTTGAGATCTTTAATTATTTTTGGATATGGATCCCAGAATTAAAAAATTATATTTGATAGCACAAATATAATTTGTGCACAACACAGTGACAACAGAGTGACTATAATCAACAATAACTTATGCATTTTAAATGTAAAAAGTAGAATTAGATTGATTGTAACACAAAGAAAGGATAAATGCTTGAAGTGATGGATACCCCATTTACCCTCTTGTGATTATTATGCATTATATGCCTGCGTCAAAATATCTTATGTACCCCATAAATATAATATACCTGTGTATCCACAAAAGTCAAAAATAAAAACATTTTATAAAAAAGAAGAAAAAGTATTGGAAATGAATAATGGTAATGGTTGCACAATATTGTGATTGTACTATATGCCACTGAATTGTGCAGTTTAAAATGGCAAAATTTTATGTATATTTTACCACAATAAGTAAATAAGAATTTCCTAGGTGAAAAGTAAAAAATAAAAATAAAAATTTAGTAATTGGATTGGCTGCTACAAAATAGTTTCATTATTTTTAAAACACACTTTGTTTAAATCACAGATACTGGGATGAATTCAAAACACCAAATATTAGTTTTGCTTTCATTTTAATTCTGGAATTATCCTTTCCTTCATAAACAATTTGCTTAGTTTTTTCAGCTGTAGGACACCAGCAAACTCAGCTCTCTGTTGGATTTTGCTTCTAGACAAGGAGCAGGATTCAAATGATTATGAGAGAAAACATCTCAAGTGACTCTGTACCTTTTAATTTGAGACCTTTGCCTCTTTGCCTTTTTGTCTAGCAAGTAGCCTTGTCTTTTTCCTGTGCAAGTAACTGTTTCCTCTTCCTTCTTGGTCATCCTGCGCGTGTGTCTGCACCTGCAACCAGAGGCAGCAGTTGGGAACAGCTGTAGAGATGGAAATTGCCCAGATGCTGGAGGAGAATTCAAGGATCCTCAAGTTTGGATACCAGTTTACCAAGCAAGGGCCACGAACAAGGGTGGCAGCTGCCATCACAAAGAATAATGACCTGGGTAATTCAGCCATAATATGTGCTGTTAACCATTAGAAGAGCATGAGCATTCACTTCTCCACTTCAGATGCAGCATCTTACAGATACCATTCCATTGGCCTCTGATGTCACTCACTTCTTCATATAAGACACATTATTATAATACATGGTCATAGGAGTCTTTGTGGTCCTCGCAGTGTTTAAGTTACATCATAGCATTTTCTCAAAAAAGAAGTTTGTTCTATTTTCCAGGTAGCCTTTGATTTTTGCTTGATTTCTTTTGTGTATTTGCTTCTCTTTTACTTACATGTAATCACCTTGTGTTGTTACATGCACCAGATACCCAATTATGTTTGACTTCTGACTGCTTTGGTACTTAGTTCTAAATATGGATATGTCTGATACTTTGGCACTTTACACGTGATATAAACATGGAGCTACATTATGAAGTTTAAACTCACAAGTTGCCTTTTCAGTTAGCCCCTTCAGCTTTTCCTGTGGCCACTTGTTGCTGAGGATCCCTGGCATTTCTTCTGTTAGAGGTGGGGCATATCCTGATCAACCATAGCAAAGAGGAATGGAACTGGGAAAACTTGGTCTGAGGATATCCCAGCCACCTGGAGCAGCCTGGCAAAAGGACATCTAGGAGGAGACATCCATTTGGCAAGCAGTCAGTCAGTCAACAGCAGGCTTCAATCCCCAGTTTGAGGTTCAGGGACAGAATACCAGATCTTGGGTCGAGGAACTGGTCAAGGCGTTCCACCAGGTACAGTGCTGGCCTCAAGGAGGACTCAGATAGTGAGCAAGATAGAAGCTAAAGGTTAGAACAAGAAGGGGCAAATAAAGGTTAGTGTCCAATTCCTTGTCCAGACAGGCTTTGCCAAGACCCTGAGGCCTAGGCAAGGTGTAGTGTGTGGCATCAGGAAGCTGGCTGGACATGTGATGGTACTTACCTGGGGGGTACACAGGGTGAGGCCAAGGGGCAGACAGGCAAATACGGATTTGGGGAAGAGTGGAAGCAGCAGTCAGAAGACACCTAGGAAAAGCACATTGGGTCCACAACCAAACAACATGGAGACCAAAGGAAAACAGGCAAAACGAGAGGTCTAAAGAAAATAGGGCAGCCTACGTCCAAGCAGCAGCATCTGTGGGCAAGAGCCTAGGCTGGAGCTAGGCTATTTAAAGTGGAGAGTTAGAGCAAGACTACAGCCAGGGCACATTTTTACCAAATCCAAGAAGGTTCAATAGCCCTCTTCCCAGTGACTAGGAGAGCCTGCAGCTGGGAAAGTGAAAGGTGGAAGAAGAGGGTTGCAGGAACTGGGAAACAGGCAGTCTGGGCAACTTCTTCGATCCTAAACATCAGGTTAATAGAAATTAATCTCTGAGTTTGCTTGCTAACTGAATCATACCTTCCTGTAGGTTGATATTTAAGAGTTTTTATTTAGAAGAGTTTTAGAATCTTTGAATTATTTGCAGCTTCTTCCAGACTTCAACCCATAATCAGCATTAAAAGATTGTGAAGAGTTAGTTAAAGCCAGTTGGTGACAGAGTTGCTAGTGCCATGGATAAACGGCCATGAAAATAGTCAAACTGCATAGTTTCACAGGTCTCTTCTGGAATTTCTACCCCATAGAAATGCGAACGTTCTAACACTCGAGTACCCAACTATCAGACATACCTGTATTTAAATGTAAATTCCACCAGACACTGGATTATTTTATCATTTCCATTGATTGTCATGGTTGAGTATTAAAATATAAGATAACTATATCCTCAAGCGTGTGAGATTGTCATCTTATGTAATTAATGCTGTTTATCTGGAATTTAAGAAGTATCCCTTCAATTTGTCTTTTTATTCCTTTCTTTCTTACCTAGTTCGTAAGAAGAGAGTTGAAGCAGACAGAAGGTAAACTTCCTCAGGGAGGAGTGAAGTTTCACCGTGGTGTGGCCATTGAAAAACAAATACTCTTCTTCTTCCCCATCGGGACCATTTTATCAAAGTTTGTTCATTTCCGTTAACCACATAACTAATAATTTAATTGTTATTCTTTTTTAGCACTACTTATTTATCTTGGATTTTGTAATATATACAATTGTTTTATTTGCTCATGGGCACTTCTGGCAACTTGACAAATGGACTGATGCAGATTTTAGAGAGTGACGACATGGAAAATGAATTTAACCACTTTCTTATTGGGTTGTCTTGCTTTCTTACATGAACTTTTTTTTTTTAATCATTGAAAGGAATTTAGTGTATACTATGTGTTTGTAATTGTGATTATGATAGAGGCCTATCTCTGTTTACATGCATAGCTTTGAGTTAGGCTAAATACATCAGAAGTGTTCTGCTGACCACATAAGAAGTTAGTATTGCCAATCTTTCACTGCATGTGAAAATGTGACCAATTTAGCGCAAATTCTGTCTTCGTTTCAGAAAAATCAGTAAATGCACATGCCCTGTTGATTGGAGATCAGTAGTGTCATCTTCATAAAGCAAGACAACATTATGACACTTTAAAACAGTATTAGCAAAGAAGTCTACTTGTTAACCCACAAATGTAGCTTCAAGCCAGACTCACAGGTAGCAAAATGAATTAGCACACCTACTTTTACTGACTATTCAACATAAATTGAATCTTTAACATGACTTTAAAGGATAACTATTTACAAAGCTGTTTTAAAGTTTTTCAAACATGATAGAAATTTTCTAAATGTTAGTAAGAGAGAAGCTTTTAAAACAGTACATTCCTGAATCAAACAATAATATTGTATCTTAAGGCTGTCTGATGCACATGATTGCATTTTTTGGGCAAATTTTAGAAGCATTTATGGCTTTGTCTTTAGTGTAACAAGATCACAGGATGAAAGATGAACATTCAGGTTAATTATCTAGACTTTTGTCCGCAGTACATGATCCATCCAGACATTTGCGAATGTCAGGAGAAAAATGTGAATTATCATTTATCCAGATGCATGTCATCTCAAGGACAAAGCCTGTGAAAGTACAGCTGAAATGGTTGCATTGTAGTGTGCATTAATCTTTTGATGTAGTGGTGTAAAAATGCAATGCTAAACTAAGGAAGCAGGTGACTGCAGCCTTTGGCTCAAGTGCACTACTCTGATAACTGTCAGTGCCTGAGGTTGTGATTGGTGACATTCTGACACTGCCCAAGGCAACTCACCCTGTATTCCTCCTTTTTCCCCTCCCTTTCTTCCAATTCATTGTCGTTTTTCTCTTCTTTTCTCTAATTTGTTACTAAACAAATTCCAGAGTTTGTTTCGTAACCGAGTGAGTGTTCCTTAGTTGCCTGGTAGCAATAAAACAAGTGAATAGGAAAATGATTAATATATTATTCTGTTATTCTATTTAGCTTGTAAAACACATGGAATCTGTTTAAGATAGCCCTTGTAAAGTTGGACATTTACCTGTATTATAAGTACCCACAGCTGTGTCTCTGAAGTCCTTTGAAATATCTCATTTTCTTGAAATTTTTTTAATTTTTGAGAACACAATAAGCAGAATATTCTAACACCTTTGGCCCTAAAAATCCTTTAATTAGTTTATGGCTTCATCTCCTTATCTATTTTAAAAACACAGTAAATACTGTTTCATGGTTTTCAGTCTGATTTTTCCTTCCTTTTCACCCATTTAGGTGTGATGTGTTGGAGTCAACTTGTACAGGCTTGCCAATTGTTATATTTTCAAGAATTTTGCAAACTGGTTGTTCAATACAGCCATTATTTAAAATGAAATGATGTGTACTTACAATTGAATGAATTATATTAAGGACAAAAGTAACAAATACTATACTCAAAAATCTTACATTTTACTATTTTCTAACCTCTTAAGATTATTTACATCTAGTAGGTATGTATGTAGAAATACTACTTAATAGTATGCTACTGAACATATCCTCTCAACTCCATGTTCACTACTTCTTGTTACTACAATGGCTTGAAATTGGCCGTGGTAGAAATATTTACATCACAGAAATTAGCAATATGTAAGAAACTGGGGCTTTCTCCCCCTCTAGATTGCTGGTTGATAAGCATTCATCAGCACACCACTGGGTGAAATTACAAATGTTTTTATACATATGTTTTGCTTACCATGTTGCCAAAGGGAAGAACATTTCTCTTAGATGTCTTTTCTCCTCTTTGGATTTGTTACAAACCTATTTAAGTGCTCAGTCCCTGACCTGCCTCTCCAAGTAAGCCTTTTTCCTTTTTTTTTTCTCACTCTCTTTCTTGCCTTGCCTCTTAAAATCCCGGACCTTATAGAGCATTCCTTGCAGCCCCACAGTGCTGTGAACTGGGGGCTAAAGCAGTTGTTGGCAAACTCTGGCAGAAAGCAAGAAAAAAAAAAAATCAGAGTTCAACCATGGCTGTTTCTTTTGTACAAGCAGTTATTGATAGTATTAAAGCAAGATAATGGAAAATTATCAAAAATATAGCACTGTTTTTAGCTTATAAAATAGTTGGGTCGCATGCAACAGAGTCTATGAAATGAAATGTTGATTACTAATCAGTTTGTTTTATTATTACCTGTGTTTTTAAAGTGGCTTGAAAGGTGGCATTTCCATGAGTATGCACATATTGACGATAATCCTTAGAAAAATATACACTTGAGGAGCCTATCCACCATTTAATTAGCCTAGGACTTCATCCCTCTCTCTGCCCAAAGTATGTGGAAATGGTAGGTCTTTCATCATCATGGGCACAGTTAATCCTTTGCTATCCATTGTAATGGGGCATAATGTATATAAAATTTTTTTCTATGTATTTGTTTTGCCAGATACTGTGTTGAGATATTTGACAATATTTGGATAACTGATTGAAGGGAGATAACTTCTCCCCAGGCCTATCTCCCCCCGCCCCCTTTTAGAGTTGTGCAGGTCCACTTTAAGTATAAAATCATTCACCTGGACTTGTGGGCTCATATCACCAACATCTATTACGGCATATGTAGATGATGTTTAGGAGATAAACCTTAGAAGTCTAGAAATCATATGATTAGTTCAGCACTGCAGCTCCCCATCTGCTTATTGTGTATAACTGGAAGCTGTTTTCATCCTCATCAGCGTGATTAAATGACTTAGTTTCTTTCATCTTTGGAGGGTATAATGTAAATAAGTGTCGTGTGTGTATGTGCATGTGTACTGTCAGATATCTAACTAGGTATTTGGCTACATCTGGACAACTGATTGAAGGGAGATGCTCTCTCCCCAGTCCTCTTCCCTTGTCCTTTTTAGAATTGCTGCAGGCCCAGGTTAAATATGAAATTACTCCCTAGAGTTTGCAGTTTATGTTACCAACCACCACATTTTATAGCTATGTAGAGGATGACTCTTAGGAAATAAATATTAGAAGCCTAGAAATCATTTAGCTGTTCTAGCACCAAATCTATCCGTTTGCCTAATGTATTTAACATTCCATCCTCATCAACATGATTAAGCCCCTTTCTTCCATCTTTGTAGGGCTCATTGTATATAAATATTTTGTACATAAAGATCATCAAATACTGTAATGAGGTATTTGGCTTCATCTGGAAAATTGATTGGAGGGAGACGCAGTCTCTCAGCCCTGCTTCCCTTGTCCCTGTCCAAGTTGCTGCAGGCCCAGGTTAGAAGATTACCAACCTGGAGGGGCATGCAGTTCATCTTACAATAAAAGTCCATTCATTTAAAAACTCAGAAATCATCCCAGTGCCTGTACTCCTCAAACCAATTTCCCTAAGGGGAGACTGGCACACCAGCCCAAAGAACAGGTGCTTCTCTTCCAACAGAAACATGGCCCCTGACAGGGCACCAGCATTAGGGAAACCAATGTCTTCCGTATAGCTGCCATGAGAATATTTCAGATGCTCAAACTGAAAACTCTTAAAACCAATGTTAAGCATCAGCATGCTTTAAGTGTAAGATAGCCCTCTGGAATTTACAAACACATGTGCAGCTATTTCCTTGTTCACAGATATGATGTACTCAGCCCTCCCCTAGGCACTATGAAGGAGACAGAGGAAGCATAAAAATTCTGGACTAATATAATTTTATATGTCTTTCTGGGATTGGGGAGTAGATTGAGTGCCTTTTTTACAAAGAAGATCCCATATTTAATTCAAGTATTTATAGCATCAGCAAAAAAGGGCAGAGGGCAGGAAGTTGAGAACACTAGGTTCTGTGCTATGTTACCTGTATTCGGTAGAACTGTTTCTGGAGTCAGGTTTTAAGTCATGATCCTGAAGCTTCCTTCCCCTCTTCCACTAATGATGCAATAATAGCTGTTTTCGTTTTAATTAGCAGAGAACTAAGAGGAAAGGTCCTAGCTCTACCTTCCACTCGCAACTTCCCTTTACCTCCCCTTATTGCTTTCATCTCAAATATCCCTGCTACTCAACCAATCCTAAAGCTAACGTACTGAGACGCACACAAAGGAAAGGTGTAAGAGTGCTTGGAAGCATCCAGCTGAGCCCACTGGAGGAAAATCACACGATAGGGCCTCCTGTTGTGATATACTGGCCAGAGAAAAGTGCCAAGAACTTCAGGGATGTTATTCACTGCTTTCCTACTCCCCAGCACTAGATCAGATTGGATTTTACTTTGTAGTTCAGAAGTTAAGAAGTCAAATTGCTGACCGAGGTGGGGAAGGAGGATGGAAATTAAAGGTTTACATTTGTTTAATGGCAGAACTGAGATTTGCTCTGCTTACCTCTTTCCCATATGTCTGTAATAGCAATGACTGAATAATCAGTAGACCAATGGAAGTGGAGTTGCAAGTTTAAATTTATAACCTGACTCTGGGTTCTGTTCTAGAAACAGTACATGTTTTAGAGGCTTTGCCAGTTGGGATACATTGTTGACTTGGGGGAGGCTGAAGGAGAGAGCTGACAACCTAGACACAGAAAAGAGTAATTAACTAACTAGATTTTCTTCTGATCTCTTCCATGGTAGTAATTCTGAGCACATTGGCCCAGCTAGTTGGTATGGTGAAGGGGCACCGTACTAACAGATTTGGAGACTGAATCCTAATCCCATCACCAACACTTAGCAGGTATATGATCATGGGCAATTCATTCAATTGCCTGCCAATTATAGACTATATAGGGGGAAGAGCACTGGATTTGGAGTCAAGAAACGTGGACACTTGGCTCCACACTTCCTTAGCTGAGTAACTTTGGGCAAACCACTTGGTCTCTCGAGCCTAAGGTTCTTCAGCTATAAAATGGGAATAATATCTTCACTAACTACCTCACAGAGTTGTGGTAAGAATATAATCAGATAACTGGATACAAACACTATATAAACTGGAAAGCGCCATACAAATGTGAGAGATCAGTTTTATTATCAAATCACTATTTTCCACTGCCTCTTGAATCGGTTTTATTCTAACCAACCATTACATCTTCCTCATCTTTTGGAGTGTGGGCAATTGAGGCTTGGGTGTGTCATCAGGGACTGGAGTTATTTCAGCTCCCACATAGAGGTGGGAGAGGTGGTTGATGGGGCGGTGGAAGTTAGATACCAGTGATGTATATGGTAGGACATTTTCCTGGGTCACTTTGACAGTACCTTGGGAAATTGTCAGAATCCTTGCAGAGGGCCGAGGCTGGGCACAAGGGAGAAAGCAAACAGTTGAGAATTGAGAGGAGGGTCTGGAGCACGACTGCCCTCCTGTCATTGCTGCAGGTGGGAGAGGCTAAGACTTCAGGTATGACTGGAGGCCTAGGAGAGAAGAGTGTCCCTAGGGTTTCAAGAATTTTCATGCCTAGCAGCTGAGTAACAAGCACCAGTTCTGATAGATAGTGAAGGGGAGAAAATGCCACCTGTTGTGGGACAGCTCTGCAGGGCAGCAGCTGCCTTGTTATCACCAGCAACCTTAGCCCTAGTCAGTAATATTTCTGCTAAGAAAGGTTTTGAAGCATGGCCTCCAAGGACTTTCATAAGCCCTTGGAGTCAGGACTGTGTCTCATCCATCTTTGTATCTTAAGTACCATCTCATAAGGTGCCTTGTACATAGTAGGTGCTTAATGAACAAATATTGCTTGAATTTAGCTGTTGTCCAGCCCCACAGAGTTATGCTCCATTTGCCACCATGTGATATTTTTGGGAAACAATACTGATTTGGATGCCAGCTGTATGTGACTTTGGGCAAGACTCTCCCATCTATCTTGTCTTCATTTCATCTGTAAAATGAAGTGAGTGGATTCAGTGCTCCCTAAGGTCTCTTCCAGCTCCAATACTTGACAAGCCTATGATTCTAAATCGTTTCCATTGCCTCTGAACATGGGTGAGTAATGCCTCCACTGCAGCTCTGTTTTCCTCCAGGAGGCTTTGTTCAGAGGAGGTCTGACTATTGCACAGCCAGTTTTTTCTTCCTCTTCAATAGTTCTTTACTGTCTTCAGAATAGTTGTGGATGAGCGGCCTTTTCTGAAAGGATACTTAAAAATATATACTATTTAGGCTGGGCATAGTGGCTCATGCCTGTAATCCCAGCACTTTGGGAGGCCAAGGCAGGTGGATCACCTGAGATCAGGAGTTCAAGACCAGCCTGGCCAATATGGTGAAACCCCGTCTCTACTAAAAATACAAAAAATTAGCTGGGCCTGGTGGCAAGAGCGTGTAATTCCAGCTACTGGGGAAGCTGAGGCAGGAAAATCGCTTGAACCCAGGAGGTGGAGGTTGTAGTGTGCCGAGATCATACCACTGCACTCCAGCCTGGGTGACAAGAGCGAAACTCCATCTCAAAAAAATAAATAAAATATATACTATCTTGCTCCTCAACCAGTGGGAAAGGAGAGGAGGGGAGGCAAAGAAAGAAACTGAGCACAGTAAACACAGCATTTTTTGTAGGCTCTTATTTAAAGTGTATGTGTGTATGTGTGTGTGTGTGTGTAAGTATTGACTAGGAAACAGAGAAGCCAATCAAAAGTATACTGTGCAATTGAGAGAGGCTGACCCAGGATTTAAAACTTCCTTTGGGTAATCTAACTGTGAGTAGATAGGAATCGGCCATATGGTGAAATGAGATCAATAGGAAATGTGCTTTTTGAGGAAATTTTATTTTAGTACCAAATGTTGCCAGTGACAATCTTCAGTTAAGAAATAAGTTATTCTAACCTAAAATTCTTATCTCTGCCACTTTGGTTTAAAAACAAAAGCTCTTATATACATGAAATAATTATATTTTAATTAAGCCTTTAGCTTAGTTGTTTTCATCTCTTCAAGGAAAATGAATAAGCAGCATTTTTCATTGTACTTAAAAATGTAAAATATCTGCATGCCACTAATCTGTAACATTTTACCAGTTCAGATGCCTGTAATGTGTGACTTTATGTGTGTCTGTGTTGTTTTGAAGATAACAAAGGAAGTAATACTTTGTAAACTGTTTAAACAAGTGTTTAAACTTCTATTGGCAACATTTATTGGGCTAAGCAGTTACTGAAAACTCCATATAGTTTTATTTTCCATTTGAAACTTCAATCAAATCAAGACTATTATATTCATTAGGGAATTAAAGACTAATTTGCCTTTTAAATGTGAAGTTGAACATTGTGTGGAAAGTAAATGTGTGATAAAGCAAAATGTATAAAGTTTGAAATATTATACTTTTACCCTGGATAATTATTCAGGACCCCAGTTGGCCCAAATAGGTGCAATTTTTAATACTTTGAAATTAGCCAGCCAGACTTAATGCTAAGGTAAATGTAAACTGTTTTAATTAATTAGCTTTCAAAGATATAATGTATCTATTTCTGTCAGGAATGATATTTCCAAATGAAAATGTAAAGAACATTGGGAATTAATAAACTTTCCTTTCGAAGTAAAAGTAAAGACTGGTTTTATATGGCTAATCTTTAGACAGTGTTTCTTTAAAACAAATGGTTGGCATCATGGTATTAGATGAGCACATCTGCAGAAAACTATAAAATGCCTTTATTATGAAGAAACAAGACAACTACAAGTAGCCATAACAGAGAGAAATAACTCGTTATCAAACAAAAATGTACACATTTGGCTAAATAGTTAAAAATTTACTAGAATGAATGGGAACAGGAATACAGAAAGCCCAAACAGGTTAACTATTTTACCCTGAATTTTTTACACTAACTTTGGATTTACATTATTATTATTTTTAAAGCCCTTCTGGTAATTTGTAATACTGAACACTAAAAATGATGAAGTTATGTTGTAAAGGTTTGACCCTGGAAAAACAGGAAAAGCTGTTCTTCCTGCCCTTCTGCTGAACTCTGTCCCAACTCTTGGATTTCAGTTTAGGCTGGTAAGGTTCAACTGAGAAACATAAAGAGCCAGTGTCTAATTTCTGTATTTGCTGTTTCACACCTTCTCTTGGACAAAGAAGTATAGTAATTATTTTGTTTAAAAGATTCTCCCTTTCAGCCTATTGGGTTATAATGAATAGAGCAGTTAATTTTTAAAATCAACTTAAAAATAGCATGAGGAGAATATAACTTAACTGCTACCTGTGTGGAGAAAGACTTTGATGTTTTAGTTTATTAAAAGCTTAATGTGGATACACACAAAAACACACACACAGAGCAATAAATTAAATCATGCCACCAGAGAAAATCATCTTCACTAAAAGGAAGACAGGAATGAAGGAAAGAAGGAAGAGAAAACCATAAAGTAACTAGAAAACAACAAAATGGCAGGAGTAAGTCCTTACTTAGCAGTAATAACATTGAATATAAATGAACTAAACTCCCCAGTAAAAAGACATACTATCTTTTCATTGGGCTGAATAACATTTTTTAAAAAGGCTGACTGATCTGTTGCATACAGGTAACACTTTTCCTTTAAAGATACACAGGCTGAAAATGAAGGGATGGAAAAAGATATTTCATGCTAATGGAAACCAAAAAAGAACAGAAGTCACTATACTTATATCAGACAAAATAGAGTTCATGAGAAAACTGTAAGAAGAGACAAAGAAGGTCATTATATAATGATAAAGGGGTCAATTCAGCAAGAGGATATAACAATTTTAAATACATGTGCCCCCAATACTGGAGCACCCAGATACATAAAGCAAATATTATTAGAACTAAAGAGAAAGAGAGAGAGAGACCTCAATACAATAATAGCTGGGGACTTCAACACCCCACTTTCAGCATTGGACCCATCTTCTAGGGAGAAAATCAACAAAGAAACATTGGACTTAATCTGCTCTATAGGCCAAATGGACCTAAGAGATATTTACAGAACATTTTATCTAAGCTGCAGAATACACATTCTTCTCAGCATATGGATCATTTTCAGGTATAGATGTTAGGTCACAAAACAAGTCTTGATATATTTTTAAAAATTGTGATAATATCAGGCATCTTCTCTGACCACAATGGAATAAAACTAAAAATCAATAGCAAGAGGAATTTTAGAAACTATACAGATACACGGAAATTAAACAATATGCTCCTGAATGACCAGTGGGTAAATGAAGAAATCAGAAAAATTGAAAAATTTCTTGAAACAAATGATGATGGAAATGGAACATATCAAAACCTATGGGAAACAGTGAAAGCAGTACCAAGAAGGAAGTTAATAGTGTCTACATCAAAAAAAGAAGAAAAACTTCAAATAAATAATGAGGCATCTTAAAGGACTAGAAAAGCAAGAGCAAGCCAAACCCAAAATTAGTAGAAGAAAAGAAATAATAAAGATAGAGCACAAATAAATGAAATTGAAATGAAGAAAGTAACATAAAAGATCAATGAAACAAAAAGTTGGTGTTTTGAAAAGGAAAATTGACAAACCATTACCTAGACTAAGAAAAAAAAAGAAGACCCAAATAAATAAAATCAGAAATGGAAAGGGAGACACTACAACTTATACTACAAAAATTCAAAGGATCATTAGTGGCTACTGTGAGCAACTATATGCAAATAAATTGGGAACCTAAAGAAAATGAATAAATTCCTAGACACATAAACCTAACAAGATTGTACCATGAAGAACTCCAAAGTGTGACCAGACCAATAACAAGTAACGAGATTGAAGTCATAATAAAAAGTCTGCCAGTAAGGAAAAGCCCAAGACCTGATGGCTTCACTGCTGAATTCCACCAAACATTTAAAGAAGAACCAATACCAATTCTACTCAAACTGTTCCAGAAAATAGAGGAGAAGGGAATACAAACTCATTCTACAAGGCCAGTATTACCCTGAGATCAAAACTAGACAAAGACAGATCAAAAAAAGAAAATTACAGACCAATGTCCCCGATGAATATTGATGCAAAAATCTTCAACAAAATACTAGCAAACTGCATTCAACAAGACATTTAAAAGATCATTCTTCATGACCAAGTAAAATTTATCCCTGGAATGCAAGGATGGTTCAACATACATAAATCAGGCCAGGAATGGTGACTCACACCTATAATCCCAGCACTTTGGGAGCCTGGGCAACAAGGTGAAACCCTGTCTCCACCAAAAAACAAAAACAAAAAATTAGCCAGGCATGGTGGTGTGCGCCTGTGGTCTCAGCTATTCAGGAGGCTGAGGTGAAAGAATCACTTGAGCCTAGGAGGTAGAAGTTCCAAAGAGCCAAGATTGTGCTACTGCATTCCAACCTTGGTGACTGAGCAAGAACCTCGCTCAAACAAAAAAACAACCAAAAAAAACCCCCACCAGAAATCAATCAATGTGACACATCATATCAACAGAGTGAAGGATATAAACCATATTATCATTTCAATTGATGCTAAAAAAAAAAAAAAAAAGATAAAATTCAATGTCCCTCCATGATAAAAACCCTCAAAAAACTGGGTATACTTTGGGAGGCCAAGGCGGGCGGATCACGAGGTCAGGAGATTGAGACCATCCTGGCTAACAGGGTGAAAACCCATCTCTACTAAAAAATACAAAAAAATTAGCCAGGTGTGGTGGCGGGTGCCTATAGTCCCAGCTACTCGGGAGGCTGAGGCAGGAGAATGGTGTGAACCTGGAAGGCAGAGCTTGCAGTGAGCTGAGATCGCACCACTGCACTCCAGCCTGGGCAAAAGAGTGAGACTCTGTCTCAAAGAAAAAAAAAACTGGGAATAAAAGGAACATGCCTCAACATAATAAAAACCATATGTGAAAGACCCACAGATAGTTTCATACTGAATGGGAAAAAATTAACTCTTTCCTCTAAGATCTGGAAAAGACAAGGATGCCCACTTTCACCACTGTTACTCAACATAGTACTGGAAGTCCTAGCTAGAGCAATCAGACAAGAGTAATAAATAAAGAGCATCCAAATTAGAATCGAAGAAATCAAATTATCCTTGTTTGCAGATGACATAATCTTACATTTGGAAACACCTAAAGATGCCATCAAACAACTATTAGAACTGATAAACAAATTCCATAAAGTTACAGTAAACAAAGTCAACATATACAAATCAGTAGCATTTCTATATACCAACAATGAACAACCTGAAAAAGAAATTTAAAAAGTAATCCCCTGATGGTGCTTTTCATGTTCTAGCAATGCACACATTTTGGCCCTGGCTCCTGATACCACAAGTTTCTTTTATGTACTTAGGCTCACTTATGGATGCATCACTTTTAAAAGCCGGGAATTTAGGAAAGGTTCATAACATTTTTATAGAACTTTAAGCTTTTTGAAGGGTAAACACTTGTAAAACTTCTCTAAAGAACTGGTTGGGTGCAATGGCTCAAACATATAATCCTAGCACTTTGAGAGGTCATGGTGGGTGGATCACTTGAAATCAGTAGTTTGAGATCAACCTGACCAACTTGGTGAAACCCTGTGTCTACTAAAAATACAAAAAAATTAGCTAGGCATGGTGGTGCATGCCTGTAGTCCCAGCTACTCGGGAGACTGAGGCAGGAGAATCACTTGAACCCAGGAGGTGGAGGTTGCAGTGAACCAGGATCATGCCACTGCACTCCAGCCTGGGCAACAGAGCGAGATTTCATCTCAAAAAAACAAACAAACAAAAATTTAAAAATTAAGGAGGGTAAAAATGAAGAGAGTTTGATTAATGGGTACAAAAATACACTCAGAATAAGTTTTAGTGGTTCAACAGCACAGTAGGGTGACTGTAGTTGTCAATCATGTATTGCATATTTCAAAATAGCTGGAAGAGATTTGAAATGTTCTCAACACAAAGAAATAATCAATGTTTGAGGTGATGACCAATTACCCTGATTTGATTATTACACATTGTATCATGTATCAAAATATCACATGTACTCCCATGCATATGTACAATTATAATGTATCAATAAGTATTTAGTAAAAGACAAAAAGAAACAATTATTTAAAACTTTCAAGCAAATAGGGAAATAAGCTGACAATTACTATAAATATCAAGAAAGAATCCATTGGCTAGATAATTTAGAAAAAATATTGTTTTTGAGCCAATAAATGTTTATAAAACATTTAAATAATACAAGGAGGCCAGGCACGGTGACTCACTCCTGTGATCCCAGCACTTTGGGAGGCTGAGGCTGGAGGATCACTTGAGATCAGGAGTTTGAGATCAGCCTGGCCAACATGGCGAAACCCTGTCTCTACTAAAAATACAAAAATAAGCTAGGTATGGTGGTGCACATCTGTAGTCTCAGCTACTCGGGAGGCTGAGGCAGAAGAATCGCTTGAACCTGGGAGGTGGAGGTTGCAGTGAGCCGAGATCATGCCATTGCATTCCAGCCTGGGCAACAGAGCGAGACTCCATCACAAAAACAAATAATGATAATAAATAAAAACAAGGAAAGGTAAGCAGAAGTTATATCATATCACAACTCTGGTCTTGGTAGAAGGGTTTGGGGTATCTAGCATTTATCATTTAAAGACCTGAATTTAATTGTTATTTACTTCCATTTATGACAGGGATCATATTCATTCACTCACCTGAGCTGAAATTTGGCTTTCTGTAGTGACTGTAGGAGAGTCTAACAATGGACAGCACTGGAAAATTATCACTTCTATACTAAATGTTAAACTGTTTAATATTATTAAAATAATATTAAAATTTGGGGATAATATTTTAGGTTTATGTGTATATCCCAGAAGTTTGTTCTTTAATAGTGATGTTTGTCATCAACTTCGGCTTCAGCTGAAGAGTGACTCATTTTTTGTCCCTTTTGGCATTTGGCTGAAATATGTATTCAGTGCACCTCTAATGGAGGCATAATGGGGTATGAAAATATGGGAAAGGCAAAATTAATTCCAGATGATGGCATTAGTGAAGGTTGAGTGGGGCAGACATTTGAGATGGACAATGAAACATGAGGAGGCTTCTAACAGGCAGAGATGGGTGATAGAAAAAGGGCATTTCAGGCCAAAAAGCATGCTTGAATCTTTCCTATAAAACTGTATGCACACAGGCGTGGTGGCTCATGCCTGTAATCCCAGCACTTTGGGAGGTCAAGGTAGGCACATCACCTGAGGTCAGGAGCTTGAGACCAGCCTGGCCAACATGATGAAACCCCGTCTCTATTAAAAAAAACAAAAATTAGCCAGGCATGGTTGTGCACACCTGGAATCCCAGCTACTTGGGAGGCTGAGGTTGCAGTGAGCCAAGCTCACACCACTGCACTCCAGCCCGGGTGACAGAGTGAGACTCCATCTCAAAAAAAAACTGTATGCACCCAGCCATGATGCTTGTCTTCTGTGATTCCTGCCTCCCACTGCTTCCATAGGATTCCTACCTCCAAGCTTCCATAATGAAATCCTTACCTTTTCGTTTCAAATTTATGTCTTTAGTTTTTCTCAACTCTCCTATAAATACATGTTTTTACATACACATAGAATATGCTTATGTATACCGAAGTAACTATTTCCTATAGGAACTCTTTGATAACAAGAAAAGTGCTGCTGTTATTAATTAGCATATGATGATTCAGTATGACACGCTTTCTGAGTTACTCTGGCTGGAAGTTTAGAGATAACACTAATTAGAGCTTGTAATGTTAACACATTAAGTAGAGTCGGAGTGTCATTTTATCTATCACTTTCACTCTAACCAAACCCTGAACACTAATGGGAACCATACTCTGTCACTTGTTCAAATATTTTACCTGAAGTCCTCAGATTTGTTCTCTTTAGTGTGTTAGGATGTTGAACTTCAACTGTTTTCCATTACTTGAAGTGGGTTAAATGCAGAAGGTTGGGGGTGCCATACCACTTCTACTTCAGATCATCATGTTTCTTTGATTAGGCACTGTAGTAGTCAATTTTTGCTAAGTAAGTCTTTAGTAATAAACGAACCTAAACTTCAGTTTCCTCTTTGCTTACATTATATTATGTCAGCTAGTGGCTGAGGCTCTGACCCACGTAATTTCTTATCCTAGAACCCAGGCAGAAGGACCAGCCTCTATTCAGAACATGGCTTTCTCTTGGTGGAGGGAAAGAGCAGGCACACTAGTAGAGAAAGGCAGTGACTCTTAAAGCTTCCACCCAGAACTGTCTGATTGTCACCTCCACTTGTATTTTATTGACCAAAGCAAGATTCATGTTTCTAAACTTTGTGATTACAATATGACATTTATCTGAGGAGAGGAGGAAAATCCCATCATGGGATCATAGCCAAGCCTGGAATGCCTACGGGGCAGCACTGGAAGTCACATAGTAGTGGGCAAGCCTGTCTATTCCTCTAAAGGAAAGCAAATATTTGGTAACAGTATTTCAATCTACCACAGGCATTTAGTGGACTTACCTTTTCACTTATTTATGTAAATATAATTTCCAGGCTTTTCCTGTTTGCTTTCCTCCAAAAATTATGTTTCCAACTATAAGCGAATAGTGGCAACCCTAAATTATGTCTTTTTAAAAGAGAACTCTGTCTCTATTTCAGGACTTTCACAGGATCTTATTCTCCTGTGTAGTCAACCCTCTTGCAGCTAGTGTTTAAATCCAAACCAGGTCACTGGCTGGCATTCACAGGTGAATCTTCTGGTTCTGTGTCCCAAGAGAAGAGCAAGAGAGAGGGGGAAGAATGCAACATTCATTTATTTACAAATATTTATTGAATACTTTCTGGGTGCCAGCAGTATTGTAGATGCTAGGGATGGAGGAGTAAACAAAGCAAAGCTTCTTGGGGCTTCCACTAAGAAAACAAGCAATATGATGTTACGTGGTAAAAGTGCTATGGTGACAAGTAAAGAAAGGAGAGAATGACTGGGTAAGGTGATAAGAGGAAACCTTTCAGAGGTGACATTTGAGCAGAACCTTCATTAAAATGAGGGTATGAGCTAGAAGCATCTGGGAGGAAAATCATTCTCCTGCGTAGCATAAAGACTCTGAGATGGGGAGAAACTGGGCAGGATTAAGAAACCTCAGGGAGGCCAGTATGACTACAGTAGAGTCAGAGAGAATATGTGGTAGGAAACAAAATAATCATACACAGATTTGTAGAGGTGTTAATTCTGGATTTTATTCTAAATGTGATGGAAGCCATGAATGGTTTGGAGCAAGACGGCGATATGATCTGATTTGTTTTTAAAAGATCATTCTGGGCTGGGAGTGGTGGCTAACGCGTGTAATCTCAGTACTTTGGGAGACCAAAGTGGGCAGATCACCTGAGGTCAGGTGTTCAAGACCAACCTAGCCAACACAGCGAAACCCCATCTCTACTAAAAAATAGAAAAAATTAGCCAGGTGTGGTGGCGGCGGGAGTGGGGGTGCTGTAATCTCAACTGCTAGGGAGGCTGAGGCAGGCAGAATTGCTTGAACCCGGGAGGCAGAGGTTGCAGTGAGCAGAGATCACGCCACTGCACTTTAGCCTGGGCGACAGAGAGAGACTCTGTCTCAAAAAAAAAAAAAAAAAAAGTCATTCTGACTGCTAATATAGAAAATGTGTTAGAGCAAAGGAGTGGAAGAAGTGTGGAAGGTTCTACCTCTTTAGTGGTATCCAATACTAAGGTACTATTCTTAACATCTCTGGCCCCATATGTGGTTTTTAATGTACACAGATTTAAGAGATTCATGTTTATAAGTTTTGTGATTAAAATATGATAATGTATGCCTGAAAAAAGGAAAAAATCCACCATTAAATTTTGCATTATTTTAGAAAAAGGAAGTAAAATAAGATGTATACATTTGATAGGAAAAATTTGAAATGAATAGCTAAAAGAAAATATATTTAATATTTGCCTAGCAGCCCATATAGGAAGGTGAGAGAGGAAAAGTGTAATAGATTAAGTCAGTCAGACACTGAATTTAAAAACCTCTCTGACCAAAGCAAAAGAAGCCATATTGCAGAGGAAAGTCCTTCTTAAAATAAACCATATCAGCTGGGTATGATGTTCAATGTCTATAATTTCAATATTTTGGGAGGCCATGGTGGAAGGATCCCTTGAGCCCAGGAGTTCAAGACCAGCCTGGGCAACATAGGGAGACCCTGTCTCTACAAAAAATAAATGAAAAAAAAAAATTAGCTGGGTGTGGTGGCATATGCCTGTAGTCCCAGCTGCTTAGGCTACTCAGGAGGCTGAGGTTGGAGGATTGCTTGAGCCCAGGAGGTCAAGGCTGCAGCAAGCCATGATAGCACCACTGCACTACAGCCTGGGTGACAGAATGAGACTGTCTACAAAAAAAAAAAAAAAAAAAAACTGATGAGATTTAGGAGACACATCAGTCTGATCAGCAGTGGAAAGCACATTAGAACTTGACTCAAGAGAACTGTGTCTCATCTCTGGATCTCCAATTACTGGCTGTGGGACCTTATACAAATTACTTAGCTTTTCTGAGTATTCATTTTCTTATCTATAGAAATAGAGGATGCCAGTTTATTCTTTATAGAGTTTTGAGGATTAGATGAGATATTACAAATGAAGTGCTGGCCCAGTGATTGGTATGTAGTATAAGTATAAACATTCATATCAACCTGAATTATGTAGGAAATTGCACTCAGAAAGCTGTTATCTCCAAGAGATTGACCTAAAGATAGTATAGAAAATAAAACGCAATGGCCACAATATTGAGTATTGACTGTCCTCTAAATATTTGCAGTTGAGAAGGGTTTTTTCCTGGTCAGTCACGGTGGCTCACATCTGTAATCCCAGCACTTTGGAAGGCCAATGTGGGCAGATCACAAGGTCAAGAGTTCGAGACCAGAATGGCCAACATGGTGAAACCTCATCTCTACTAAGCGTACAAAAATTAGCCGGGCATGGTGGTGCATGCCTGTAATCCCAGCTACTCAGGAGGCTGAGGCAAGAGAATCACTTAAACCCAGGAGGCAAAGGTTGCAGTGAGCCAAGATCGCGCCACTACACTTTAGCCTGGGCGACAGAACAAGACTGTCTTAGAAGAAAAAAAAAAAAGAAGTTTTTTTTTCCTTAAAAACCCAAACCATCAGTGATCTCCATTGCTGACATTAGTGGGTGCCAGTTGCATGAAATTCCAGGATGTTTATCTAACCTAGGGTGCTCCCTTCTCTGAGGGGAAGAAGTAGATGCCAGGAGAGGTTTAAACCATTAAGTGGCTTGCATACTGGGTGTAGCTGGAATGTACCTCAAGCAGGCACGTCAGTCCACTTCTTTGGCTACATTTTTGAAAGGTTGTGTCAAAGTTTAGCATTACTCCTGGGGATGGTCTGCTCCCGAAGAGCAGGCCAGGAAAATTCCCAGTAAGTAACTAAATGAATAAATGGTAAAATGTCGCAGTTCTCTCTCCACAGAGCCTCGCACAAAAGGTAGTCATTACATAGGCCACTGTCAAACAGTCCTCTGAGAGATTCCCATACTCTTCCTCTTCCCTCTAGACTACCCATCTGCCCCAATCCCTCCCTTGAGCAGCCACTTCTGTTTTTTCTCCTACTACAGCAGCCAGCCCCACCGCCTGGTGTAGAGCTTGAAGATAGAACGGGACGATAGGATGGGCAGAAACTGCCCTGCAATAGCTACATCATCCCTGGTTGCATACCTAAGAAAACCACTAGGGTCACCACACCCTGGAGGTGACATTCGCATGATTTATGCCTCTCTTGGGGTTTAGATTTTATTCCTTTACTTTTCTATAACCCTGTCATGGCCAGTTTAAAGGGCTCAATGTCATGTCCCCCCATTAACAACCAAGAGTACAGTGCAAGCCGTGCCGTGTGTGCTTCTTTACAAAAGGTCAAAGTAAAAAGGAAATCTATACCGAAGAGCCTCTAGATACTATTTCCAGCTTCGGGGGAGTCCACAGTAGGTACTTCCACGGGTAGAGAACATTGTCTTAGACTGGGATAAGGGTTGGTATTCGCAGTTCCCTTCCTACGTTCTGTCCATTGTAAAGACCGGAGTCCGCGCTGAGCCTCGCCCTCCTCGCTGGAACTACAACTCCCAGGATACCCTGCGGCATGGGAGTGCGCACGCGCGTCGGAGGCGGAGGAGGAACCCGCCGCACCGACAGGGCGGTCGAGTGAGGGAGCTGCTGGCGGGTGGGTCAGGCAACTCCTTGGGAGGCCGACGCAGGCGGACGGGCGGGTGCTGGGAACCGAGCCTAGGCTTGCGGCCGGCAGTTTCCGTGGATCTGTGAAGAAGTCGGCGGCCCCTGCGGGCGCCAGTCAGGTAAGCCCAGCCCGGTGCTTTCCAGGAAGTCCGTCTGCGGGCGCGGGCTGGGAGTCGCACCGGCCATGGTGGCTGAGGAGGGAGAGCTTGCTGCCCGCCCGCCGCCCGACTCCCGGTTCCTTCCCGACGGGTCCGTCTAGGGGAGCGGGGGCACACGGGGGCTGCTTCTCTGCGAACGGCCCGGGCCGGGGGCGTGGGGCGCGCTGGGCGTCGCCCGCCGGTCTAGGCGCGCGAACCCGGCGTTCCCGGTGAATCACCCGCGGCCCGGGCGCCCGGGTTCAGGACCGGCCCCCTCCCCTCCCGCGGAGCCGCGGCCAAGCTGGCTCCCTGCACCCCACCCAGCATCGCCGGGACACGATAGCACCAAGCCTCCTTCAAAGGCTTCAGCTTTTTAAAAGTTGGGGCGGCGGAGTAGGGGAGCCAAAACTTAGGGCACACCCTTTTTGTGATTGAAATGTGGCTGCCCTTGCATTCACCGATTTGATCTGTCTGCTCTTAGAATTAAGTTCCTAGCTCCCAGGCAGCACAGCTGGATCCGGCTGGGAAGTTTGTGTGTTAGTTTGTTTTGAGGATGTGACTGGGTCGTTATATTTTTGCTTGCAGCGGGTGGTGTGTTTCCTCCGCAAGCCTGCATTCTGATTGCAAACAGAAATGGGAAACAGCCAGTTTCTTTCTTTCTTTTTAATGTTTAGTTAAGAATCGCATTTCCAACTTGCCCTTGGCCTCTGTTAAAACCAAAAGTCATCTGGCAATGAACACTGCAGTAAAACTTACCCCAGGAGGCCATACTTCAACAGGAAATAAGCCTGTGGAGATTTAAGTTAGTTATGTGCAGTCTTCCTTGGTTTGTAACATTTTCATGCAGCTCATGTGTCCTTTTCTGAGAAACCTTCAGATTAATTTTTTTGTCAGATTAAATTGATTAATTAATTGGCCCGTCAAAAATATATTAGGCTTGGAAAAACAGCTTTACCAAGGCTCATTTACTCTTGCTAGTTTCTTCTTCCTAGGCACCATTTCACCTGTAAGAGTCAGCAGTTATAATATTACAGTCCCCTTTCTTACACATTCCTACGAAAGGAACAAAACTAATTAAAATGTCCAAATATATTTTAGCTCTTTGAGCTTTCTTTGCTTTTGCAACTCGCAGAAATTCTAGTTTGCTAATCTTTAAAATTAGGTTGTTGGACCAGATGACCCCCAAGATTATTCTGCCCCTAAATATCTCTGGTTTTTAAAAGTTCATTTATTTTACTCATTCAGGAAACACTGGCCATATGAATTCCAAGCCCTATGCTAGCCATGAGAAAGAGCAAACATGAGTTCTTGAGAATGCTGTAGACCTACTGCTCAATTTTATTTAATCATGTATTTTTTATGACTAATTCCTAAATTTTGTGGTATATCCAATATGCTAACCTACACTGTAATTAATAACTTCATCTGAAGTTAAATACGTACAGGTCAAATCCCATGCAAAGATTTTTCGTTCGTAATTACTGGCCCATTGAAACAAAACAGGTTTGGTATGACAGAAAGGCCCTGAATGGTGGAGGGCAGTCTTTTCAAACTTTAACATGCGTAATTCACTCAGGATATTGTAAGCTTGAAGTAGAGCCCAAAGTCTGTATGTCTGATAGGTAATGCTGTCAGAGACCACACTTTGAATGTCAAGTGTGGGGAGGTAATTTTAGAGATATTTTAAGGTGTTTTTAATGGCAATTTAAATACTGATACTGATAACTGATATTAGATACATAATTGATGGCTTTTTCAACTCTCGGTTTTTTAAAATACTGTAATCCTATTAACTCTAACAAGAACAATTGTCTTCATAAGTTTTTTTCTTTCCTTTTCCTTTCCTTTGCTAGTTTGTCTTTTTTCTCTTTGCTTTTTTTTTTCTCTCCTCCTCTTCCTTCCTTGTTTTCACTCACATTAATTTGGCAGTTCATGAATTCAAGTATGTGTCTTGCCCCATTCTGTACAAAGTAGTGTTTTAGGCTCTTGGTGACTATGTGTAAGACATGAGGCCAGGGCCGGGCTTGGTGGCTCACACCTGTAATCCTAGCACTTTGGGAGGCCAAGGTGGGAGGATTGCTTGAACCCAGGTGTTTGAAACCAGTCTGGGCAACATAGCAAGACCCTGTCTCTACAAAATAAAATAAATTAGCTGGGTGTAGTGGTGATGCTTGTAGTCCTGGCTACTCAGGAGGCTGAGGCAGGAGGATTGCTTGAGCCCAGGAGTTTGAGATTACAGTGAGAGACAATGATTGTGCCACTGCACTCCAGCCTGCGTGACAGAGTAAGACCCTGTCTCTCTAAAAAAAGAAAAAAAATTATATGTATATAAAAATATGAATGACATGGTTCCTGTCTAGGACCTTATTCTCTTTGGGATTAGGCAGATATACTTATGTGTAGTCCACAGCACTTGTAAGAGCCACCTGTAGGGAGTAAAAAGGTAGTAGATATTTAGGAGAGATCTTTTCCAGTTGTAGGAGTGGGGAACAAATAAAGTCAATATTTTTTTCCATTCACTGGTCATCTCTTTCTCCAGGCGATACTGTCTATACTGTTTGAGTGTATGTGACATATATCTACATATAGTGCAATTCTGTAAATTTATTTTATTTGGAACCTTAGATGAGCCAGAAACATGAACATAATTAGAACCGGATGTGGTGGCACACTTCTGTAGTGCCAGCCAATTGGGAGGTTGAGGCAGGAGTATCACTTGAGTCCAAGAGTTCCAGGACAGCCTGAGCAACATAGCAAGACCCTGTCTCAAAAACTAAAACAAAAGAGAAAATCAGTTAGATCTGAGCAATATCATAGGGAGGATGAGAGGCTGTGGGGATAAAAATATACCTGGATAGAGGGAGAGAGAAAGATAAAGAGGAGGATCCAGTAAACAGTAGAGGGAAAAAAGACTTTTAGTAAGGTTTTCTGGTGTCAGTCTGATGTATACTGATATTTAGGCTGTGTTATAGCTGGCAAACTATTCTTCACGCTTTTCAGTTGCTCTTAAATTTAATATGCGTGAGCTCTCTCGATTAGAATAGATAAGGAGGGCATTATTCTCTAGGCTGTATGGCTAAAGTGCTATCATCCCTTGGTCATTGATAGTCCTTGCTGACATTTGATTTACATGCAGTTTTATGTCAGATCCTTTAAAATCACAAATATATGGAGAGAAAAATGGTATAGACAATAGAAAATTCTACTGGGCCTATAACTGGTCCATTAAGTTCTTGTTTAAATTGTAAACAATCAAATTTAATTTGGTGTTTATAAAAAATTATATATGTGAACTTACATTCTTGTATCTATATGTGTCTGTAATCCATTAGCTTATTTACAA